>NW_026114955.1:0-30873 GCF_025201925.1 Gopherus flavomarginatus | reverse complement strand
CCCTGAGCGCCAGAACCATAGCTCCAGGGGCCTAATCCCTGAGGGCCCCAACACCAGCTCCAGGGGCCGAACCCCTGAGCGAACGAACCATAGCTCCAGGGGCCTAACCCCCGGGGGCCCCAACCCCAGCTCCAGGGGCCCAACCCCTGGATGCCCCAACACCAGCTCCAGGGGCCCAACCCCTGGATGCCCCAACACCAGCTACAGGGGTCCAATCCCTGAGCGCCCGAACCATAGCTCCAGGGGTCTAACCCCCGGGGGCCCCAACCCCAGCTACAGGGGCCCAACCCCTGGGGACCCCAACACCAGCTCCAAGAGCCCAACCCCTGGGAGCCCCAACACCTGCTCCAGGGGCCGAACCCCAGAGAGCCCGAACCATAGTTCCAGGGGCCCAACCCCTGGGGGGCCCAACACCAGCTCCAGGGGCCAAACCCCTGAGCGCCCGAACCATAGCTCCAGGGGCCTAACCCCTGGGGGCCCCAACCCCAGCTCCAGGGGCGTAACCCACGGGGCCCCAACCCCAGCTCCAGGGGCCCAACCCCTGGGGCCCTCGACCCCAGTTCCAGGGGCCCAACCCCTGAGCGCCCGAACCATAGCTCCAGGGGCCTAATCCCCGGGGGCCCCAACCCCAGCTCCAGGGTCCGAACCCCTGTGGGCCCCAACACAAGTTCCAGGGGCCAAACCCGAGTGCCCGAACCATAGCTCCAGAGGCCTAACCCCTGGGGGCCCCAACCACAGCTCCAGGGGCCCAACCCCTGCAGGCACCACCAGGTCCAGGAGCCCAACCCCTGGGGGCCCCAACACTAGCTCCAGGAGCCCAACCCCAGAGCGCCCGAAAGACAGCTCCAGGGGCCCAATCCCTGGGGGCCCCAAAACTAGCTCCAGGGGCCCAACCCCTGGGGCCCTCCACCCCAGCTCCAAGGCACCAAACGCTGAGCGCCCGAACTATAGCTCCAGGGGCCCAACCCCTGTGCGCCCGAACCATAGCTCCAGGGGCCTAACCCCCGGGGGCCCGAACCCCAGCTCCAGGGGCCCAACCCCTGGGGGTCCAAACACCAGCTACAGGGGCCCAACCCCTGAGCGCCCGAACCATTGCTCCAGGGGCCTAACCCCCGGGGGCCCCAACCACAGCTCCAGGGGCCCAACCCCTGGATGCCCCAAAACTAGCTCCAGGGGCCCAACCCCTGGGGCTCTCCACCCCAGCTCCAAGGCACCAAACGCTGAGCGCCCGAACTATAGCTCCAGGGGCCCAACCCCTGTGCGCCCGAACCATAGCTCCAGGGGCCTAACCCCCGGGGGCCCAAACCCCAGCTCCAGGGGCCCAACCCCTGGGGGTCCAAACACCAGCTACAGGGGCCCAACCCCTGTGCGCCCGAACCATTGCTCCAGGGGCCTAACCCCCGGGGGCCCCAACCACAGCTCCAGGGGCCCAACCCCTGGATGCCCCAACACCTGCTCCAGTAGCCCAACCCCTGGGGGCCCGAAAACCAGCTCCAGGGGCCCAATCCCTGAGCGCCAGAACCATAGCTCCAGGGGCCTAATCCCTGAGGGCCCCAACACCAGCTCCAGGGGCCGAACCCCTGAGCGAACGAACCATAGCTCCAGGGGCCTAACCCCCGGGGGCCCCAACCCCAGCTCCAGGGGCCCAACCCCTGGATGCCCCAACACCAGCTCCAGGGGCCCAACCCCTGGATGCCCCAACACCAGCTACAGGGGTCCAACCCCTGAGCGCCCGAACCATAGCTCCAGGGGTCTAACCCCCGGGGGCCCCAACCCCAGCTACAGGGGCCCAACCCCTGGGGACCCCAACACCAGCTCCAAGAGCCCAACCCCTGGGAGCCCCAACACCTGCTCCAGGGGCCGAACCCCAGAGAGCCCGAACCATAGTTCCAGGGGCCCAACCCCTGGGGGGCCCAACACCAGCTCCAGGGGCCAAACCCCTGAGCGCCCGAACCATAGCTCCAGGGGCCTAACCCCTGGGGGCCCCAACCCCAGCTCCAGGGGCGTAACCCCCGCGGCGCCAACCCCAGCTCCAGAGGCCCAACCCCTGGGGCCCTCGACCCCAGCTCCAGGGGCCAAACCCCTGAGCGTCCGAACCATAGCTCCAGGGGCCTAACCCCTGGGGCCGTCACCAGCTCCAGGGGCCCAAATCCAGCTCCAGGGGCGTAACCCCCGGGGCCCAAACCCCAGCTCCAGAGGCCCAACCCCTGGGGCCCTCGACCCCAGCTCCAGGGGCCCAACACCTGAGCGCCCGAACCATAGATCCAGGGGCCTAACCCCTGGGGGCCCCAAACACAGCTCCAGGGGCCCAACCCCTGCGAGCCCCAACACAATCTCCAGGAACTCAAAACCTGGGGGCCCCAACACCAGCTCCAGAGGCCCAACCCCACAGCGCCCGAACCATAGCTCCAGGGGCCTAAACCTTGGGGGCCCCAACCACAGCTCCATTGGCCCAACCCCTGCGAGCCCCAACACAATCTCCAGGAACTCAAAACCTGGGGGCCCCAACACCAGCTCCAGGGGCCCCACCCCTGGGGCCCTCGACCCTAGCTCCAGGGAACCAAACCCTGAGCGCCCGAACCATAGCTCCAGGGGTCCAACCCCTGAGTGCCTGAACCATAGCTCCACGGGCCTAAAACCTGGGTCCCCAACACCAGCTCCAGGGGCCCAACCCCAGAGCGCCCGAAACATAGCTCCAGGGGCCCAATCCCTGGGGGCCCAAACACAAGCTCCAGGGGCCCAACCCCTGGGGCCCTCCACCCCAGCTCCAGGGGCCCAACCCCTGAGCGCCCGAACCATAGCTCCAGGGGCCTAACCCCTGGGTCCCCAACACCAGCTCCAGGGGCCCAACCCCTTGGGGCCCCAACACCAGCTCCAGGGGCCCAACCCATGAGCGGCCGAACCAAAGATCCAGGGGCCTAACCCCTGGAGGCCCCAACCCCAGCTCCAGGGTCCCAACCACTGGAGGCCCCAAAACCAGCTCCAGGGGCCCAATCCCTGAGCCCCCGAACCATAGCTGCATGGGCCTAACCCCCGAGGGCCCCAACCCCAGCTCCAGGTGCAAAACCCCTGGGAGCCCCAACACCAGTTTCAGGGGCCCAACCCCTGAGTGCCCGAACCATAGCTCCAGGGGCCTAACCCCCGAGGGCCCCAACCACAGCTCCAGGGTCCCAACCCCTGGAGGCCCCAACACCAGCTCCAGGAGCCCAACCCCTGGGGGTCCCAACACAAGTTCCAGGGGCCCAACCCCGGAGCGCCCTAACCATAGCTCCAGGGGCCCAACCCCTGGTGGCCGCAACACCAACTCCAGCGGCCCAACCCCTGAGCGCCCGAGCCTTAGCTCAAGGGGCCTAACCCCTGATGCCCCAACACCAGCTCCAGGGGCCCAACTCCTGGGGTCCCCAACACCAGCTCCAGGGTCCCAACCCCTGAGCGCCCAAACCTTAGCTCCAGGGGCCTAATCCCTGGGGGCCCCAACACCAGCTCCAAGGGCCCAAACCCTGAGCGCCCGAACAATACCTCCAGGGGCCTAACCCCTGGAGGCCCCAACACCAGCTCCAGGACCCCAACCCCTGGGAGCCCCAACACCAGCTCCAGGGGCCCAACCCCAGAGTGCCCAAACCATAGGTCTAGGGGCCTCTTCCCTGGGGGCCCGCACGCCAGCTCCAAGGGCCCAACCGCTGAGCGCCCGAACCATAGCGCCAGGGGCTTAACCCCTGGGGCCCCAACCCCAGCTCCAGGGGCCCAACCCCTGGGAGTCCCAATACCAGCTCCAAGGGCCCAACCCCTGAGCGCCCGTACAATACCTCCAGGGGCCTAACCCCTGGAGGCCCCAACACCAGCTCCAGGAGCCCAACCCCTGGGAGGCCGAACACCAGCTCCAGGGGCCCAACCCCAGAGTGCCCAAACCATAGCTCTAGGGGCCTATTCCCTGGGGGCCCGCGCGCCAGCTCCAAGGGCCCAACCCCTCAGCGCCCGAACTATAGCGCCAGGGGCTTAACCCCTGGGGCCCCAACACCAGCTCCAGGGGCCCAACCCCTGGGAGTCCCAACACCAGCTACAGGGGCCCAACCCCAGAGCTCCCGAACCATAGCTCCATGCGGGGAAATGCTCTGTGCACTACCCTATGTGGCCACACGGTGTCACTCTTGCTCCATGCAGGAAATGCTCTGGGCATTACCCTGCATGGCCACAGAGTGTTACTGTTGCTCCATGCGTGAAATGTCTGGGCATTACTGTGATGGAGTCGGGACTGTCTGTGTGGGGGATGGGAGAGCAAGGGGTGACATTAGGTCAGGGGCCCCAACACCAGCTCCAGCGGCCCAACCCCTGGGGGTCCAAACACCAGCTACAGGGGCCCAACCCCTGAGCGCCCGAACCATAGCTCCAGGGGCCCAACCCCTGAGAGCCCGAACCATAGCTCCAGGGGCCTAAATCCTGTGGGCCCCAACCCCAGCTCCAGGGGCCCAACCGCTGGGGACCCCACCACCAGCTCCAGGGGCCCAAACCCTGAGCGCCCGAACCATAGCTCCATGGACCTAACCCCTGGTGGCCCCAACCCCAGCTCCAGGGGCCCAACGCCTGGGGGACCCAACACCAGCTCCAAGAGCCCAATCCCTGGGAGCCCCAACACCAGCTCCAGGGGCCCAACCCCAGAGCGCCTGAACCATAGTTCCAGGGGCCCAACCCCTGGGGGCCCCAACACCAGCTCCAGGGGCCAAACCCCTGAGCGCCCGAACCATAGCTCCAGGGGCCTAACCCCTGGGGGCCCGAACCCCAGCTCCAGGGGCGTAACCCACGGGGCCCCAACCCCAGCTCCAGGGGCCCAACCCCTCGGGCCCTCGACCCCAGTTCCAGGGGCCTAACCCCTCAGCGCCCGAACCATAGATGCAGAGGCCTAACCCCCGAGGGCTCCAACCCCAGCTCCAGGGGCCCAACCCCTGAGCGCCCAGACCATAGCTCCAGGGGCCCAAGCTATGAGCGGCCGAACCAAAGATCCAGGGGCCTAACCCCTGGAGGCCACAAACCCAGCTCCAGGGTCCCAACCACTGGAGGCCCCAAAACCAGCTCCAGGGGCCCAATCCCTGAGCCCCCGAACCATAGCTGCAGGGGCCTAACCCCCGAGGGCCCCAACCCCAGCTCCAGGGGACCAACCCCTGGGGGCCCCAACACCAGTTTCAGGGGCCCAACCCCTGAGTGCCCGAACCATAGCTCCCGGGGCCTAACCCCCGAGGGCCGCAACCACAGCTCCAGGGTCCCAACCCCTGGGGGCCCCAACACCAGCTCCAGGAGCCCAACCCCTGAAGGTCCCAACACAAGTTCCAGGGGCCCAACCCCGGAGCGCCCTAACCATAGCTCCAGGGGCCCACCCCCTGGTGGCCGCAGCACCAACTCCAGCGGCTCAACCCCTGAGTGCCCGAGCCTTAGCTCAAGGGGCCTAACCCTTGGGGCCCCAACACCAGCTCCAGGGGCCCAACTCCTGGGGTCCCAAAAAACCAGCTCCAAGGGCCCAACCCCTGAGCGCCCGAACCATAGCGCCAGGGGCTTAACCCCTGGGGCCCCAACACCAGCTCCAGGGGCCCAACCCCTGGGAGTCCCAACACCAGCTCCAAGGGCCCAACCCCTGAGCGCCCGAACAATACCTCCAGGGGCCTAACCCCTGGAGGCCCCAACACCAGCTCCAGGAGCCCAACCCCTGGGAGCCCCAACACCAGCTCCAGGGGCCCAACCCCAGAGTGCCCAAACCATAGCACCATGCGGGGAAAGGCTCTGTGCACTACCCTATGTGGCCACACGGTGTCACTCTTGCTCCATGCAGGAAATGCTCTGGGCATTACCCTGCATGGCCACACAGTGTTACTGTTGCTCCATGCGTGAAATGTCTGGGCATTACTGTGATGGAGTCGGGACTGTCTGTGTGGGAGATGGGAGAGCAAGGGGTGACATTAGGTCAGGGGCCCCAACACCAGCTCCAGCGGCCCAACCCCTGAGCGCCCGAACCATAGCTCCAGGGGCCTAACCGCTGGGGGCCCCAACACCAGCTCCAAGGGCCCAACCCCTGAGAGCCCGAACCATAGCTTCAGCGGCCTAACCCCCGGGGGCCCCAACCCTAGCTCCAGGGGCCCAACCCCTGGGGGCCCCACCACCAGCTCCAGGGGACCAAACCCTGAGCGCCCGAACCATAGCTCCAGGGGTCTAACCCCTGGGGCCCCAACACTAGCTGCAGGGGCCCAACCCCTGGGGGCCCCAACACCAGCTCCAAAAGCCCAATCCCTGGGAGCCCCAACACCAGCTCCAGGGGCCCAACCCCAGAGCGCTGAACCATAGTTCCAGGGTCCCAACCCCTGGGGGCCCCAACACCAGCTCCAGGGGCCAAACCCCTGAGCGCCCGAAGCATAGCTCCAGGGGCCTAACCCCTGGGGGCCCAAACCCCAGCTCCAGGGGCGTAACCCACGGGGCCCCAAACCCAGCTCCAGGGGCCCAAACCCTGGGGCCCTCGAACCCAGTTCCAGGAGCCCAACCCCTGAGTGCCCGAACCATAGCTGCAGAGGCCTAACCCCCGAGGGCCCCAACCCCAGCTCCAGGGTCCGAACCCCTGTGGGCCCCAACACCAGCTCCAGGGGCCCACCCTCTGGGGGCCCCAACACCAGCTCCAGGAGCCCAACCCCTGGGGGCCCCAACACAAGTTCCAGGGGCCGAACCCCGGAGCGCACAACCATAGTTCCAGGGGCCAAACACCTGGGGGACCCAACACCAGCTCCAGGGGCCCAACCCCTGAGCGCCCAAACCATAGCTCCAGGGGCCTAACCCCCGGGGGCCCCAACCCCATCTCCAGGGTCCGAACCCCTGTGGGCCCCAACACCAGCTCCAGGGGCCCACCCTCTGGGGGCCCCAACACCAGCTCCAGGAGCCCAACCCCTGGGGGCCCCAACACAAGTTCCAGGGGCCCAACCCCTGATCGCCCGAACCATAGCTCCAGAGGCCTAACCCCTGGGGACCCCAACCACAGCTCCAGGGTACGAACCCCTGTGGGCCCCAACACCAGCTCCAGGGGCCCAACCCCTGAGCGCCCGAACCATAGCTCCAGGGGCCTAACCCCTGGGTCCCCAACACCAGCTCCAGGGGCAAAACCCCTTGGGGACCCAACACAAGCGTCACGGGCCCAACCCCTGAGCGCCCGAACCAAAGCTCCAGGGGCCTAACCCCTGGAGGCCCCATTCCCAACTCCAGGGGCCCAACCCCTGGGGGCCCCAAAACCAGCTCCAGGGGCTCAATCCCTGAGCGCCCGAACCATAGCTCCATCGGCCTAACCCATGGGGGCCCGAACCCCAGCTCCAGGGGCCCAACCCCTGGGGGTCCAAACACCAGCTACAGGGGCCCAACACCTGAGCGCCCGAACCATAGCTCCAGGGGCCTAACCCCCGGGGGCAACAACCACAGCTCCAGGGGCCCAACCCCTGGGGGCCCCACCACAAGCTCCAGGGGCCCAAACCCTGAGCGCCCGAACCATAGCTCCAGGGGTCTAACCCCTGGGGCCCCAGCACTAGCTGCAGGGGCCCAGCTCCTGGGGCCCCAACACCAACTCCAGGGACCCAACCCCTGAGCGCCCGAACCATAGCTCCATGGACCTAACCCCTCGTGGCCCCAACCCCAGCTCCAGGGGCCCAATCCCTGGGGGCCCCAACACCAGCTCCAAGAGCCCAATCCCTGGGAGCCAAAACACCAGCTCCAGGGGCCCAACCCCAGAGCGCCTGAACCATAGTTCCAGGGGCCCAACCCCTGGGGGCCCCAACACCAGCTCCAGGGGCCAAACCCCTAGGGGCCCCCACACCTGCTCCAGGGGCCCAACCCCTGGGGGCCCCAAAACCAGCTCCAGGGGCCCAATCCCTGAGCGCCAGAACCATAGTTCCAGGGGCCTAATCCCGGAGGGCCCCAACACTAGCTCCAGGGGCCCAATCACTGGGAGCCCCAACACGAGCTCCAGGGGCCCAACCCCTGAGCGCCCAAACCATAGCTCCAGGGGCCTAACCCCCGGGGGCCCCAACCCCAGCTCCAGGGTCCGAACCCCTGTGGGAACCAACACCAGCTCCAGGGGCCCAACCCCTGAGCGCCCGAACCATAGCTCCAGAGGCCTAACCCCTGGGGGCCCCAACCACAGCTCCAGAGGCCCAATCCCTGCGGGCACCACCAGCTCCAGGAGCCCAACCCCTGGGGGCCCCAACACTAGCTCCAGGGGCCAAACCCCTGGGGCCCTCCACCCCAGCTCCAGGGGCCCAACCGCTGAGCGCCCGAACTATAGCTCCAGGGGCCCAACCCCTGTGCGCCCGAACCATAGCTCCAGGCTCCTAACCCCTTGGTCCCCAACACCAGCTCCAGGGGCAAAACCCCTTGGGGACCCAACACAAGCTCCAGGGGCCCAACCCCTGAGAGCCCGAACCAAAGCTCCAGGGGACTAACCCCCGGAGGCCCC
This sequence comes from Gopherus flavomarginatus, assembly GCF_025201925.1. Taxonomy (NCBI): domain Eukaryota; kingdom Metazoa; phylum Chordata; order Testudines; family Testudinidae; genus Gopherus; species Gopherus flavomarginatus. Next base: position 22,403 of record NW_026114955.1, on the reverse strand, counting down.
AATCCCAGCTCCAGGGGCCAAACCCCTGGGGGCCCCAAAACCAGCTCCAGGGGCTCAATCCCTGAGCGCCCGAACCGTAGCTCCTGGGGCCTAACCCCCGGGGGCCCGAACCCCAGCTCCAGGGACCCAACCCCTGGGGGTCCAAACACCAGCTACAGGGGCCCAACCCCTGAGCGCCCGAACCATAGCTCCAGGGGCCTAACCCCCGGGGGCCCCAACCACAGCTCCAGGGGTCCAACCCCTGGGGGCCCCAACACCTGCTCCAGGAGCCCAACCCCTTGGGGCCCCAAAACCAGCTCCAGGGGCCCAATCCCTGAGCGCCAGAATCATAGCTCCAGGGGCCTAATCCCTGAGGGCCCCAACACCAGCTCCAGGGGCCCAACCCCTGGGAGCCCCAACACCAGCTCCAGGGGCCGAACCCCAGAGTGCCCAAATCATAGCTCTAGGGGCCTATTCCCTGGGGGCCCGCACGCCAGCTCCAAGGGCCCAACCCCTGAGCGCCCGAACCATAGCGCAAGGGGCTTAACCCCTGGGGCCCCAACACCAGCTCCAGGGGCCCAACCCCTGGGAGTCCCAACACCAGCTACAGGGGCCCAACCCCAGAGCTCCCGAACCATAGCTCCATGCGGGGAAATGCTCTGTGCACTACCCTATGTGGCCACACGGTGTCACTCTTGCTCCATGCAGGAACTGCTCTGGGCATTACCCTGCATGGCCACACAGTGTTACTGTTGCTCCATGCGTGAAATGTCTGGGCATTACTGTGATGGAGTCGGGACTGTCTGTGTGGGGGATGGGAGAGCAAGGGGTGACATTAGGTCAGGGGCCCCAACACCAGCTCCAGCGGCCCAACCCCTGAGCGCCCGAACCATAGCTCCAGGGGCCCAACCCCTGAGAGCCCGAACCATAGCTCCAGGGGCCTAAATCCTGTGGGCCCCAACCCCAGCTCCAGGGGCCCAACCCCTGGGGACCACACCACCAGCTCCAGGGGCCCAAACCCTGAGCGCCCGAACCATAGCTCCAGGGGTCTAACCCCTGGGGCCCCAACACTAGCTGCAGGGGCCCAGCCCCTGGGGCCCCAACACCAACTCCAGAGACCCAACCCCTGAGCGCCCGAACCATAGCTCCATGGACCTAACACCTGGTGTCCCCAACCCCAGCTCCAGGGGCCCAACCCCTGGGGGCCCCAACACCAGCTCCAAGAGCCCAATCCCTGGGAGCCCCAACACCAGCTCCAGGAGCCCAACCCCAGAGCGCCTGAACCATAGTTCCAGGGGCCCAACCCCTGGGGGCCCCAACACCAGCTCCAGGGGCCAAACCCCTGAGCGCCCGAACCATAGCTCCAGAGGCCTAATCCCTGGGGGCCCCAACCCCAGCTCCAGGGGCGTAACCCACTGGGCCCCAACCCCAGCTCCAGGGGCCCAACCCCTGGGGCCCTCGACCCCAGTTCCAGGGGCCCAACCCCTGAGCGCCCGAACCATAGCTGCAGAGGCCTATCCCCCGAGGGCCCCAACCCCAGCTCCAGGGGCCCAACCCCTGGGGGCCCCAACACCAGCTTCAGGGGCCCAACCCCTGGGGGCCCCAACGCCAGCTCCAGGAGCCCAACCCCTGGGGGCCCCAACACAAGTTCCAGGGGCCGAACCCCGGAGCGCCCTAACCATAGCTCCAGGGGCCCAACCCCTGGGGACCCCAACACCAGCTCCAGGGGCCCAACCCCTGAGCGCCCAAACCATAGCTCCAGGGGCCTAACCCCCGGGGGCCCCAACCCCAGCTCCAGGGTCCGAACCCCTGTGTTCCCCAACACCAGCTCCAGGGGCCCAACCCCTGGGGCCCTCCACCCCAGCTCCAGGTGCGCAACCGCTGAGCGCCCGAACTATAGCTCCAGGTTCCCAACCCCTGTGCGCCCGAACCATAGCTCCAAGGGCCTAACCCCTGGGTCCCCAACACCAGCTCCAGGGGCAAATCCCCTTGGGGACCCAACACAAGCTCCAGGGGCCCAACCCCTGAGCGCCCGAACCAAAGCTCCAGGAGCCTAACCCCTGGAGGCCCCAATCCCAGCTCCAGAGGCCCAACACCTGGGGGCCCCAAAACCAGCTCCAGGGGCTCAATCCCTGAGCGCCCGAACCATAGCTCCAGGGGCCTAACCCCCGGGGGCCCGAACCCCAGCTCCAGGGACCAACCCCTGGGGGTCCAAACACCAGCTACAGGGGCCCAACCCCTGAGCGCCCGAACCATAGCTCCAGGGGCCTAACCCCCGGGGGACCCAACCACAGCTCCAGGGGCCCAACCCCTGGGGGCCCGAACACCTGCTCCAGGAGCCCAACCCCTGGGGGCCCCAAAACCAGCTCCAGGGGCCCAATCCCTGAGCGCCAGAACCATAGCTCCAGGGGCCTAATCCCTGAGGGCCCCAACACCAGCTCCAGGGGCCCAACCCCTGGGAGCCCCAACACCAGCCCCAGGGGCCCAATCCCAGAGTGCTCAAATCATAGCTCTAGGGGCCTATTCCCTGGGGTCCCGCACGCCACCTCCAAGGGCCCAACCCCTGAGCGCCCGAACCATAGCGCCAGGGGCTTAACCCCTGGGGCCCCAACACCAGCTCCAGGGGCCCAACCCCTGGGAGTCCCAACACCAGCTACAGGGGCCCAGCCCCAGAGCTCCCGAACCATAGCTCCATGCGGGGAAATGCTCTGTGCACTACCCTATGTGGCCACAAGGTGTCACTCTTGCTCCATACATGAAATGCTCTGGGCATTACCCTGCATAGCCACACAGTGTTACTGTTGCTCCATGCGTGAAATGTCTGGGCATTACTGTGATGGAGTCGGGACTGTCTGTGTGGGGAATGGGAGAGCAAGGGGTGACATTAGGTCAGGGGCAACAACACCAGCTCCAGCGGCCCAACCCCTGAGCGCCCGAACCATAGCTCCAGGGGCCGAACCCCTGGGGGCCCCAAAACCAGCTCCAGGGGCCGAATCCCTGAGCGCCAGAACCATAGTTCCAGGGGCCTAATCCCTGAGGGCCCCAACACCAGCTCCAGGGGCCCAACCCCTGGGAGCCCCAACACCAGCTCCAGGGGCCGAACCCCAGAGTGCCCAAATCATAGCTCTAGGGGCCTATTCCCTGGGGGCCCGCACGCCAGCTCCAAGGGCCCAACCCCTGAGCGCCCGAACCATAGCGCAAGGGGCTTAACCACTGGGGCCCCAACACCAGCTCCAGGGGCCCAACCCCTGGGAGTCCCAACACCAGCTACAGGGGCCCAACCCCAGAGCTCCCGAACCATAGCTCCATGCTTGGAAATGGTCTGTGCACTACCCTATGTGGCCACACGGTGTCACTCTTGCTCCATGCAGGAACTGCTCTGGGCATTACCCTGCATGGCCACACAGTGTTACTGTTGCTCCATGCGTGAAATGTCTGGGCATTACTGTGATGGAGTCGGGACTGTCTGTGTGGGGGATGGGAGAGCAAGGGGTGACATTAGGTCAGGGGCCCCAACACCAGCTCCAGCGGCCCAACCCCTGAGCGCCCGAACCATAGCTCCAGGGGCCCAACCCCTGAGAGCCCGAACCATAGCTCCAGGGGCCTAAATCCTGTGGGCCCCAACCCCAGCTCCAGGGGCCCAACCCCTGGGGACCCCACCACCAGCTCCAGGGGCCCAAACCCTGAGCGCCCGAACCATAGCTCCAGGGGTCTAACCCCTGGGGCCCCAACACTAGCTGCAGGGGCCCAGCCCCTGGGGCCCCAACACCAACTCCAGGGACCCAACCCCTGAGCGCCCGAACCATAGCTCCATGGACCTAACCCCTGGTGTCCCCAACCCCAGCTCCAGGGGCCCAACCCCTGGGGGCCCCAACACCAGCTACAAGAGCCCAATCCCTGGGAGCCCCAACACCAGCTCCAGGAGCCCAACCCCAGAGCGCCTGAACCATAGTTCCAGGGGCCCAACCCCTGGGGGCCCCAACACCAGCTCCAGGGGCCAAACCCCTGAGCGCCCGAACCATAGCTCCAGAGGCCTAATCCCTGGGGGCCCCAACCCCAGCTCCAGGGGCGTAACCCACTGGGCCCCAACCCCAGCTCCAGGGGCCCAACCCCTGGGGCCCTCGACCCCAGTTTCAGGGGCCCAACCCCTGAGCGCCCGAACCATAGCTGCAGAGGCCTATCCCCCGAGGGCCCCAACCCCAGCTCCAGGGGCCCAACCCCTGGGGGCCCCAACACCAGCTTCAGGGGCCCAACCCCTGGGGGCTCCAACGCCAGCTCCAGGAGCCCAACCCCTGGGGGCCCCAACACAAGTTCCAGGGGCCGAACCCCGGAGCGCCCTAACCATAGCTCCAGGGGCCCAACCCCTGGGGACCCCAACACCAGCTCCAGGGGCCCAACCCCTGAGCGCCCAAACCATAGCTCCAGGGGCCTAACCCCCGGGGGCCCCAACCCCAGCTCCAGGGTCCGAACCCCTGTGTTCCCCAACACCAGCTCCAGGGGCCCAATCCCTGGGGCCCTCCACCCCAGCTCCAGGGGCCCAACCGCTGAGCGCCCGAACTATAGCTCCAGGTTCCCAACCCCTGTACGCCCGAACCATAGCTCCAAGGGCCTAACCCCTGGGTCCCCAACACCAGCTCCAGGGGCAAATCCCCTTCGGGACCCAACACAAGCTCCAGGGGCCCAACCCCTGAGCGCCCGAACCAAAGCTCCAGGAGCCTAACCCCTGGAGGCCCCAATCCCAGCTCCAGAGGCCCAACCCCTGGGGGCCCCAAAACCAGCTCCAGGGGCTCAATCCCTGAGCGCCCGAACCGTAGCTCCAGGGGCCTAACCCCCGGGGGCCCGAACCCCAGCTCCAGGGACCAACCCCTGGGGGTCCAAACACCAGCTACAGGGGCCCAACCCCTGAGCGCCCGAACCATAGCTCCAGGGGCCTAACCCCCGGGGGACCCAACCACAGCTCCAGGGGCCCAACCCCTGGGGGCCCGAACACCTGCTCCAGGAGCCCAACCCCTGGGGGCCCCAAAACCAGCTCCAGGGGCCCAATCCCTGAGCGCCAGAACCATAGCTCCAGGGGCCTAATCCCTGAGGGCCCCAACACCAGCTCCAGGGGCCCAACCCCTGGGCGCCCCAACACCACCTCCAAGGGCCCAACCCCAGATTGCTCAAATCATAGCTCTAGGGGCCTATTCCCTGGGGTCCCGCACGCCAGCTCCAAGGGCCCAACCCCTGAGCGCCCGAACCATAGCTCCAGGGGCCTAACCCCTGGGGGCCCCAACACCAGCTCCAGGGGCCCAACCCCTGAGCGCCCGAACCATAGCTCCAGGGGCCCAACCCCTGCGGGCACCACCAGGTCCAGGAGCCCAACCCCTGGGGCCCCAACACCAGCTCCAGGGGCCCAACCCCTGGGGGCCCCAACACCAGCTCCAGGAGCCGAACCCCTGGGGGTCCCAACACAAGTTCCAGGCGCCCAACCCCGGAGCGCCCTAACCATAGCTCCAGGGGCCCAACCCCTGGTGGCCGCAACACCAACTCCAGCGGCCAACCCCTGAGCGCCCGAGCCTTAGCTCAAGGGGCCTAACCCCTGGGTCCCCAACACCAGCTCCAGGGGCCCAACTCCTGGGGTCCCCAACACCAGCTCCAGGGTCCCAACCCCTGAGCGCCCGAACCTTAGCTCCAGGGGCCTAATCCCTGGGGGCACCAACACCAGCTCCAGGATCCCAACCCCTGATCGCCCGAACCATAGCTCCAGAGGCCTAACCCCTGGGGACCCCAACCACAGCTCCAGGGTCCGAACCCCTGTGGGCCCCAACACCAGCTCCAGGGGCCCAACCCCTGAGCGCCCGAACTATAGCTCCAGGGGCCTAACCCCTGGGTCCCCAACACCAGCTCCAGGGGCAAAACCCCTTGGGGACCCAACACAAGCTCCAGGGGCCGAACCCCTGAGCGCCCGAACCAAAGCTGCAGGGGCCTAACCCCTGGAGGCCCCAATCCCAACTCCAGGGGCCCAACCCCTGGGGGCCCCAAAACCAGCTCCAGGGGCTCAATCCCTGAGCGCCCGAACCATAGCTCCATCGGCCTAACCCCCGGGGACCCGAACCCCAGCTCCAGGGGCCCAACCCCTGGGGGTCCAAACACCAGCTACAGGGGCCCAATCCCTAGGAGCCCCAACACCAGCTCCAGGGGCCCAACCCCAGAGCGCCTGAACCATAGTTCCAGGGGCCCAACCCCTGGGGGCCCCAACACCAGCTCCAGGGGCCAAACCCCTAGGGGCCCCAACACCTGCTCCAGGGGCCCAACCCCTGGGGGCCCCAAAACCAGCTCCAGGGGCCCAATCCCTGAGCGCCAGAACCATAGCTCCAGGGGCCTAATCCCGGAGGGCCCCAACACTAGCTCCAGGGGCCCAACCACTGGGAGCCCCAACACCAGCTCCAGGGGCCCAACCCCTGAGCGCCCAAACCATAGCTCCAGGGGCCTAACTCCCGGGGGCCCCAACTCCAGCTCCAGGGTCCGAACCCCTGTGGGAACCAACACCAGCTCCAGGGGCCCAACCCCTGAGCGCCCGAACCATAGCTCCTGATGCCTAACCCCTGGGGGCCCCAACCACAGCTCCAGGGGCCCAACCCCTGCGGGCACCACCAGCTCCAGGAACCCAACCCCTGGGGGCCCCAACACAAGCTCCAGGGGCCCAACCCCTGTGCGCCCGAACCATAGCTCCAGGGGCCTAACCCCTTGGTCCCCAACACCAGCTCCAGGGGCAAAACCCCTTGGGGACCCAACACAAGTTCCAGGCGCCCAACCCCGGAGCGCCCTAACCACAGCTCCAGGGGCCCAACCCCTGGTGGCCGCAACACCAACTCCAGCGGCCCAACCCCTGAGCGCCCGAGCCTTAGCTCAAGGGGCCTAACCCATGGGGCCCCAACGGCAGCTCCAGGGGCCCACCCCAAGAGTGCCCAAACCATAGCTCTAGGGGCCTATTACCTGGGGGCCCGCACACCAGCTCTAAGGGCCCAACCCCTGAGCGCCCGAACCATAGCGCCAGGGGCCCAACCCCTGGTGGCCGCAACACCAACTCCAGCGGCCCAACCCCTGAGCGCCCGAGCCTTAGCTCAAGGGGCCTAACCCCTGGGGCCCCAACACCAGCTCCAGGGTCCCAACCCCTGAGCGCCCGAACCTTAGCTCCAGGGGCCTAATCCCTGGGGGCCCCAACACCAGCTCCAAGGGCCCAACCCCTGAGCGCCCGAACAATACCTCCAGGGGCCTAACCCCTGGAGGCCCCAACACCAGCTCCAGGAGCCCAACTCCTGGGAGCCCCAACACCAGCTCCAGGGGCCCAACCCAAGAGTGCCCAAACCATAGCTCTAGGGGCCTATTACCTGGGGGCCCGCACGCCAGCTCTAAGGGCCCAACCCCTGAGCGCCCGAACCATAGCGCCAGGGGCTTAACCCCTGGGGCCTCAACCCCAGCTCCAGGGGCCTAACCCCTGGAAGTCCCAACACCAGCTCCAAGGGCCCAACCCCTGAGCGCCCGAACAATACCTCCAGGGGCCTAACCCCTGGAGGCCCCAACACCAGCTCCAGGAGCCCAACCCCTGGGAGCTCCAACACCAGCTCCAGGGGCCCAACCCCAGAGTGCCCAAACCATAGCTCTAGGGGCCTATTCCCACGGGGCCCGCACGCCAGCTCCAAGGGCCCAACCCCTGAGCGCCCGAACCATAGCGCCAGGGGCTTAACCCCTGGGGCCCCAACACCAGCTCCAGGGGCCCAACCCCTGGGAGTCCCAACACCAGCTACAGGGGCCCAACCCCAGAGCTCCCGAACCATAGCTCCATGCGGGGAAATGCTCTGTGCACTACCCTATGTGGCCACACGGTGTCACTCTTGCTCCATACAGGAAATGCTCTGGGCATTACCCTGCATGGCCACACAGTGTTACTGTTGCTCCATGCGTGAAATGTCTGGGCATTACTGTCATGGAGTCGGGACTGTCTGTGTGGGGGATGGGAGAGCAAGGGGTGACATTAGGTCAGGGGCCCCAACACCAGCTCCAGCGGCCCAACCCCTGAGCGCCCGAACCATAGCTCCAGGGGCCTAACCCCCGGGGGCCCCAACCCTAGCTCCAGGGGCCCAACCCCTGGGGGCCCCACCACCAGCTCCAGGGGCCCAAACCCTGAGCGCCCGAACCATAGCTCCAGGGGTCTAACCCCTGTGGCCCCAACACTAGCTGCAGGGGCCCAGCCCCTGGGGCCCCAACAGGAACTCCAGGGACCCAACCCCTGAGCGCCCGAAGCATAGCTCCATGGACCTAACCCCTGGTGGCCCCAACCCCAGCTCCAGGGGCACAACCCCAGAGCGCCTGAACCATAGTTCCAGGGCCCAACCCCTGGGGGCCCCAACACCAGCTCCAGGGGCCAAACCCCTGAGCGCCCGAACCATAGCTCCAGGGGCCTAACCCTTGGGGGCCCCAACCCCAGCTCCAGGGGTGTAACCCACGGGGCCCCAACCCCAGCTCCAGGGGCCCAACCCCTGGGGCCCTCGACCCCAGTTCCAGGGGCCCAACCCCTGAGCGCCCGAACCATAGCTGCAGAGGCCTAACCCCCGAGGACCCCAACCCCAGCTCCAGGGTCCCAACCCCTGGGGGTCCCAACACCAGCTCCACGAGCCCAACCCCTGGGAGCCCCAACACCAGCTCCAGGGGCCCAACCCCAGAGTGCCCAAACCATAGCTCTAGAGGCCTATTCCCTGGGGGCCCGCAGGCCAGCTCCAAGGGCCCAACCCCTGAGCGCCCGAACCATAGCGCAAGGGGCTTAACCCCTGGGGCCCCAACACCAGCTCCAGGGGCCCAACCCCTGGGAGTCCCAACACCAGCTACAGGGGCCCAACCCCAGAGCTCCCGAACCATAGCTCCATGCGGGGAAATGCTCTGTGCACTACCCTATGTGGCCAAACGGTGTCAATCTTGCTCCATGGAGGAAATGCTCTGGGCATTATTCTGCATGGCCACACAGTGTTACTGTTGCTCCATGCGTGAAATGTCTGGGCATTACTGTGATGGAGTCGGGACTGTCTGTGTGGGGGATGGGAGAGCAAGGGGTGACATTAGTTCAGGGGCCCCAACACCAGCTCCAGCGGCCCAACCCCTGAGCGCCCGCACCATAGCTCCAGGGGTCTAACCCCTGCGGCCCCAACACTAGGTGCAGGGGCCCAGCCCCTTGGGCCCCAACACCAGCTCCAGGGGCCCAACCCCTGAGAGCCCGAACCATAGCTCCAGGGGCCTAAATCCTGTGGGCCCCAACCCCAGCTCCAGGGGCCCAACCCCTGGGGGCCCCAACACCAGCTCCAAGAGCCCAATCCTTGGGAGCCCCAACACCAGCTCCAGGGGCCCAACCCCAGAGCGCCTGAACCATAGTTCCAGCGGCCCAACCCCTGGGGGCCCCAACACCAGCTCCAGGGGACAAACCCCTGAGCGCACGAACCATAGCTCTAGGGGCGTAACCCATGGGGGCAACAACCACAGCTCCAGGGGCGTAACCCACGGGGTCCCAACCCCAGCTCCAGGGGCCCAACCCCTGGGGCCCTCGACCCCAGTTCCAGGGCCCCAACCCCTGAGCGCCCGAACCATAGCTCCAGGGGTCTAACCCCTGGGGCCCCAACACTAGCTGCAGGGGCCCAGCCCCTGGGGCCCCAACACCAACTCCAGGGACCCAACCCCTGAGCGCCCGAACCATAGCTCCATGTACCTAACCCCTGGTGGCCCCAAGCCCAGCTCCAGGGGCCCAACCCCTGGGGGCCCCAACCCCAGCTCCAAGAGCCCAATCCCTGGGAGCCCCAACACCAGCTCCAGGGGCCCAACCCCAGAGCGCCCCAACACCAGATCCAGGGGCCAAACCCCTGAGCGCCCGAACCATAGCTCCAGGGTCCTAACCCCTGGGGGCCCCAACCCCAGCTCTAGGGGCGTAACCCACGGGGCCCCAACCCCAGCTCCAGGGCCCCAACCCCTGGGGCCCTCGACCCCAGTTCCAGGGTCCCAACCCCTGAGCGCCCGAACCATAGCTGCAGAGGCCTAACCCCCGAGGGCCCCAACCCCAGCTCCAGGGGCCGAACCACTGGGGGCCCCAACACCAGCTTCAGGGGCCCAACCCCTGGGGGCCCCAACACCAGCTCCAGGAGCCCAACCCCTGGGGGTCCCAACACAAGTTCCAGGGGCCGAACCCCGGAGCGCCCTAACCATAGCTCCAGGGGCCGAACCCCTGGGGGCCCCAACACCAGCTCCAGGGGCCCAACGCCTGAGCGCCGAAACCGTAGCTCCAGGGGCCTAACCCCCGGGGGCCCCAACCACAGCTCCAGGGGCCCAACCCCTGGGGGCCCCAACACCTGCTCCAGGAGCCCAACCCCTGGGGGCCCCAAAACCAGCTCCAGGGGCCCAATCCCTGAGCGCCAGAACCATAGCTCCAGGGGCCTAATCCCTGAGGGCCCCAACACCAGCTCCAGGGGCCCAACCCCTGGGAGCCATAACACCAGCTCCAGGGGCCCAACCCCAGAGTGCCAAAACCATAGCTCTAGGGGCCTATTCCCTGGGGGCCCGCACGCCAGCTCCAAGGGCCCAACCCCTGAGCGCCCGAACCATAGCGCAAGGGGCTTAACCCCTGGGGCCCCAACACCAGCTTCAGGGGCCCAACCCCTGGGGGCCCCAGCACCAGCTCCAGGGGCTCAATCCCTGAGCGCCCGAACCATAGCTTCAGGGGCCCAACCCCCGGGGGCTCGAACCCCAGCTCCAGGGGCCCAACCCCTGGGGGTCCAAACAACAGCTACTGGGGCCCAACCCCTGAGCGCCCGAACCATAGCTCCAGGGGCCTAACCCCCGGGGGCCCCAACCACAGCTCCAGGGGCCCAACCCCTGGGGGCCCCAACACCTGCTCCAGGAGCCCAACCCCTGGGGGCCCCAAAACCAGCTCCAGGGGCCCAATCCCTGAGCGCCAGAACCATAGCTCCAGGGGCCTAATCCCTGAGCGCCCCAACACCAGCTCCAGGGGCCCAACCCCTGAAAGCCCCAACACCAGCTCCAGGGGCCCAACCCCAGAGTGCCCAAACCATAGCTCTAGGGGCCTATTCCCTGGGGGCCCGCACGCCAGCTCCAAGGGCCCAACCCCAGAGCTCCCGAACCATAGCTCCATGCGGGGAAATGCTCTGTGCACTACCCTATGTGGCCACACGGTGTCACTCTTGCTCCATGCAGGAAATGTTCTGGGCATTACCCTGTATGGCCACACAGTGTTACTGTTGCTCCATGCGTGAAATGATGGGCATTACTGTGATGGAGTCGGGACTGTCTGTGTGGGGGATGGGAGAGCAAGGGTTGACATTAGGTCAGGGGCCCCAACACCAGCTCCAGCGGCCCAAACCCTGAGCGCCCGAACCATAGCTCCAGGGTCCTAACCCCTGGGGGCCCCAACACCAGCTCCAAGGGCCCAACCCCTGAGAGCCCGAACCATAGCTCCAGGGGCCTAAATCTAGTGGGCCCCAACCCCAGCTCCAGGGGCCCAAATCCTGGGGGCCCCACCACCAGCTCCAGGGGCCCAAACCCTGAGCGCCCGAACCATAGCTCCAGGGTTCTAACCCCTGGGGTCCCAACCCCAGTTCCAGGGGCCCAACCCCTCAGCGCCCGAATCATAGCTGCAGAGGCCTAACCCCGGAGGGCCCCAACCCCAGCTCCAGGGGCCCAACCCCTGTGGGCCCCAACACCAGCTCCAGAGGCCCAACCCCTGAGACGCTCAAACCATAGCTCTAGGGGCCTAACCCCCGGGGGCCCCAACCCCAGCTCCAGGGTCCGAACCCCTGTGGGCCCCAACACCAGCTCCAGGGGCCCAACCCCTAAGCGCCCGAACCATAGCTCCAGAGGCCTAACCCCTGGGGGCCCCAACCACAGCTCCAGGGGCCCAACACCTGCGGGCACCACCAGCTCCAGGAGCCCAACCCCTGGGGGCCCCAACACTAGCTCCAGGGGCCCAACCCCAGAGCGCCCGAAACATAGCTCCAGGGGCCCAATCCCTGGGGGCCCCAACACGAGCTCCAGGGGCCCAACCCCTGGGGCTCCCCACCCCAGCTCCAGGGGACCAACCGCTGAGCGCCCGAACTATAGCTCCAGGGGCCCAACCCCTGTGCGCCCGAACCATAGCTTCAGGGGCCTAACCCCTGGGTCCCCAACACCAGCTTCAGGGGCAAAAACCCTTGGGGACCCAACACAAGCTCCAGGGGCCCAACCCCTGAGCGCCCGTACCAAAGCTAAAGGGGCCTAACCCCTGCGGCCCCAACACTAGGTGCAGGGGCCCAGCCCCTTGGGCCCCAACACCAGCTCCAGGGGCCCAACCCCTGAGAGCCCGAACCATAGCTCCAGGGGCCTAAATCCTGTGGGCCCCAACCCCAGCTCCAGGGGCCCAACCCCTGGGGGCCCCAACACCAGCTCCAAGAGCCCAATCCTTGGGAGCCCCAACACCAGCTCCAGGGGCCCAACCCCAGAGCGCCTGAACCATAGTTCCAGCGGCCCAACCCCTGGGGGCCCCAACACCAGCTCCAGGGGACAAACCCCTGAGCGCACGAACCATAGCTCTAGGGGCGTAACCCATGGGGGCAACAACCACAGCTCCAGGGGCGTAACCCACGGGGTCCCAACCCCAGCTCCAGGGGCCCAACCCCTGGGGCCCTCGACCCCAGTTCCAGGGCCCCAACCCCTGAGCGCCCGAACCATAGCTCCAGGGGTCTAACCCCTGGGGCCCCAACACTAGCTGCAGGGGCCCAGCCCCTGGGGCCCCAACACCAACTCCAGGGACCCAACCCCTGAGCGCCCGAACCATAGCTCCATGTACCTAACCCCTGGTGGCCCCAAGCCCAGCTCCAGGGGCCCAACCCCTGGGGGCCCCAACCCCAGCTCCAAGAGCCCAATCCCTGGGAGCCCCAACACCAGCTCCAGGGGCCCAACCCCAGAGCGCCTGAACCATAGTTCCAGGGGCCCAACCCCTGGGCGCCCCAACACCAGATCCAGGGGCCAAACCCCTGAGCGCCCGAACCATAGCTCCAGGGTCCTAACCCCTGGGGGCCCCAACCCCAGCTCTAGGGGCGTAACCCACGGGGCCCCAACCCCAGCTCCAGGGCCCCAACCCCTGGGGCCCTCGACCCCAGTTCCAGGGTCCCAACCCCTGAGCGCCCGAACCATAGCTGCAGAGGCCTAACCCCCGAGGGCCCCAACCCCAGCTCCAGGGGCCGAACCACTGGGGGCCCCAACACCAGCTTCAGGGGCCCAACCCCTGGGGGCCCCAACACCAGCTCCAGGAGCCCAACCCCTGGGGGTCCCAACACAAGTTCCAGGGGCCGAACCCCGGAGCGCCCTAACCATAGCTCCAGGGGCCGAACCCCTGGGGGCCCCAACACCAGCTCCAGGGGCCCAACGCCTGAGCGCCCAAACCGTAGCTCCAGGGGCCTAACCCCCGGGGGCCCCAACCACAGCTCCAGGGGCCCAACCCCTGGGGGCCCCAACACCTGCTCCAGGAGCCCAACCCCTGGGGGCCCCAAAACCAGCTCCAGGGGCCCAATCCCTGAGCGCCAGAACCATAGCTCCAGGGGCCTAATCCCTGAGGGCCCCAACACCAGCTCCAGGGGCCCAACCCCTGGGAGCCATAACACCAGCTCCAGGGGCCCAACCCCAGAGTGCCAAAACCATAGCTCTAGGGGCCTATTCCCTGGGGGCCCGCACGCCAGCTCCAAGGGCCCAACCCCTGAGCGCCCGAACCATAGCGCAAGGGGCTTAACCCCTGGGGCCCCAACACCAGCTTCAGGGGCCCAACCCCTGGGGGCCCCAACACCAGCTCCAGGGGCTCAATCCCTGAGCGCCCGAACCATAGCTCCAGGGGCCCAACCCCCGGGGGCTCGAACCCCAGCTCCAGGGGCCCAACCCCTGGGGGTCCAAACAACAGCTACTGGGGCCCAACCCCTGAGCGCCCGAACCATAGCTCCAGGGGCCTAACCCCCGGGGGCCCCAACCACAGCTCCAGGGGCCCAACCCCTGGGGGCCCCAACACCTGCTCCAGGAGCCCAACCCCTGGGGGCCCCAAAACCAGCTCCAGGGGCCCAATCCCTGAGCGCCAGAACCATAGCTCCAGGGGCCTAATCCCTGAGCGCCCCAACACCAGCTCCAGGGGCCCAACCCCTGAAAGCCCCAACACCAGCTCCAGGGGCCCAACCCCAGAGTGCCCAAACCATAGCTCTAGGGGCCTATTCCCTGGGGGCCCGCACGCCAGCTCCAAGGGCCCAACCCCAGAGCTCCCGAACCATAGCTCCATGCGGGGAAATGCTCTGTGCACTACCCTATGTGGCCACACGGTGTCACTCTTGCTCCATGCAGGAAATGTTCTGGGCATTACCCTGTATGGCCACACAGTGTTACTGTTGCTCCATGCGTGAAATGATGGGCATTACTGTGATGGAGTCGGGACTGTCTGTGTGGGGGATGGGAGAGCAAGGGTTGACATTAGGTCAGGGGCCCCAACACCAGCTCCAGCGGCCCAAACCCTGAGCGCCCGAACCATAGCTCCAGGGGCCTAACCCCTGGGGGCCCCAACACCAGCTCCAAGGGCCCAACCCCTGAGAGCCCGAACCATAGCTCCAGGGGCCTAAATCTTGTGGGCCCCAACCCCAGCTCCAGGGGCCCAAATCCTGGGGGCCCCACCACCAGCTCCAGGGGCCCAAACCCTGAGCGCCCGAACCATAGCTCCAGGGTTCTAACCCCTGGGGTCCCAACCCCAGTTCCAGGGGCCCAACCCCTCAGCGCCCGAATCATAGCTGCAGAGGCCTAACCCCGGAGGGCCCCAACCCCAGCTCCAGGGGCCCAACCCCTGTGGGCCCCAACACCAGCTCCAGAGGCCCAACCCCTGAGACGCTCAAACCATAGCTCTAGGGGCCTAACCCCCGGGGGCCCCAACCCCAGCTCCAGGGTCCGAACCCCTGTGGGCCCCAACACCAGCTCCAGGGGCCCAACCCCTAAGCGCCCGAACCATAGCTCCAGAGGCCTAACCCCTGGGGGCCCCAACCACAGCTCCAGGGGCCCAACACCTGCGGGCACCACCAGCTCCAGGAGCCCAACCCCTGGGGGCCCCAACACTAGCTCCAGGGGCCCAACCCCAGAGCGCCCGAAACATAGCTCCAGGGGCCCAATCCCTGGGGGCCCCAACACGAGCTCCAGGGGCCCAACCCCTGGGGCTCCCCACCCCAGCTCCAGGGGACCAACCGCTGAGCGCCCGAACTATAGCTCCAGGGGCCCAACCCCTGTGCGCCCGAACCATAGCTTCAGGGGCCTAACCCCTGGGTCCCCAACACCAGCTTCAGGGGCAAAAACCCTTGGGGACCCAACACAAGCTCCAGGGGCCCAACCCCTGAGCGCCCGTACCAAAGCTAAAGGGGCCTAACCCCTGGAGGCCCCAATCCCAGCTCCAGGGGCCCAACCCCTGGGGGCCCCAAAACCAGCTCCAGGGGCTCAATCCCTGAGCGCCCGAACCATAGCTCCAGGGGCCTAACCCCCGGGGGCCCGAACCCCAGCTCCAGGGGCCCAACCCCTGGGGGTCCAAACACCAGCTACAGGGACCCAACCCCTGAGCGCCCGAACCATAGCTCCAGGGGCCTAACCACCGGGGGCCACAACCACAGCTCCAGGGGCCCAACCCCTGGGGGCCCCAACACCTGCTCCAGGAGCCCAACCCCTGGGGGCCCCAAAACCAGAACCAGGTGCCCAATCCCTGAGCGCCAGAACCATAGCTCCAGGGGCCTACTCCCTGAGGGCCCCAACACCAGCTCCAGGGGCCCAACCCCTGGGAGCCCCAACACCAGCTCCAGGGGCCCAACCCCAGAGTGCCCAAATCATAGCTCTAGGGGCCTATTCCCTGAGGGCCAGCACGCGAGCTCCAAGGGCCCAACCCCTGAGCGCCCGAACCATAGCGCAAGGGGCTTAACCCCTGGGGCCCCAACACCAGCTCCAGGGCCCCAACCCCTGGGAGTCCCACCACTAGCTACAGGGGCCCAACCCCAGAACTCCCGAACCATAGCTCCATGCGGGGAAATGCTCTGTGCACTACCGTATGTGGCCACACGGTGTCACTCTTGCTCCATGCAGGAAATGCTCTGGGCATGACCCTGCATGGCCACACAGTGTTACTGTTGCTCCATGCGTGAAATGTCTGGGCATTACTGTGATGGAGTCGGGACTGTCTGTGTGGGGGATGGGAGAGCAAGGGGTGACATTAGGTCAGGGGCTCCAACACCAGCTGCAGCGGCCCAACCCCTGAGCGCCCGAACCATAGCTCCAGGGGCCTAACCCCTGGGGGCCCCAACACCACCTCCAGGGGCCCAACCCCTGAGCGCCCGAACCATAGTTCCAGGGGCCCAACCCCTGAGTGCCCGAGCCATAGCTCCAGGGGTCTAACCCCTGGGACCCCAACACTAGCTGCAGGGTCCCAGCCCCTGGGGCCCCAACACCAGCTCCAGGGGCCCAACCCCTGGGGGCCCCACCACCAGCTCCAGGGGCCCAAACCCTGAGCGCCCGAACCATAGCTCCAGCGGTCTAACCCCTGGGGCCCCAACACTAGCTGCAGGGGCCCAGCCCCTGGGGCCCCAACACCAACTCCAGGGACCCAACCCCTGAGCGCCCGAACCATAGCTCCATTGACCTAACCCCTGGTGGCCCCAACCCCAGATCCAGGGGCCCAACCCCTGGAGGCCCCAACACCAGCTCCAAGAGCCCAATCACTGGGAGCCCCAACACCAGCTCCAGGGGCCCAACCCCAGAGCGCCTGAACCATAGTTCCAGGGGCCCAACCCCTGGGGGCCCCAACACCAGCTCCAGGGTCCAAACCCCTGAGCGCCCGAACCATAGCTCCAGGGGCCTAACCCCTGGGGGCCCCAACCCCAGCTCCAGGGGCGTAACCCACGGGGCCCCAACCCTAGCTCTAGGGGCCCAACCCCTGGGGCCCTCGACCCCAGTTCCAGGGGCCCAACCCCTGAGCGCCCGAACCATAGCTGCAGAGGCCTAACCCCCGAGGGCCTCAACCCCAGCTCCAGGGGCCTAACCCCTGGGGGCCCCAACACCAGCTTCAGGGGCCCAACCCCTGGGGGCCCCAACACCAGCTCCAGGAGCCCAACCCCTGGGGGCCCCAACACAACTTTCAGGGGCCGAACCCCGGTGCGCCCTAACCATTGCTCCAGGGGCCCAACCCCTCGGGGCCCCAACACCAGCTCCAGGGGCCCAACCCCTGAGCGCCCAAACCATAGCTCCAGGGGCCTAACCCCCGGGAGCCCCAACCCCAGCTCCAGGGTCCGAACCCCTGTGGGCCCCAACACCAGCTCCAGGGGCCCAACCCCTGAGCGCCCGAACCATAGCTCCAGAGGCCTAACCCCTGGGGGCCCCAACCACAGCTCCAGGGGCCCAACCCCTGCAAGCACCACCAGGTCCAGGAGCCCAACCCCTGGGGGCCCCAACACTAGCTCCAGGAGCCCAATCCCAGAGCGCCCGAAACATAGCTCCAGGGGCCAAATCCCTGGGGGCCCCAACACTAGCTCTGGGGCCCAATCCCTGGGGCCCTCCACCCCAGCTGCAGGGGCCCAACCGCGGAGCGCCCGAACTATAGCTCCAGGGGCCTAACCCCTGGGTCCCCAACACCAGCTCCAGGGGCAAAACCCCTTGGGGACCCAACACAAGCTCCAGGGGCCCAACCCCTGAGCGCCCAAACCAAAGCTCCAGGGGCCTAACCCCTGGAGGCCCCAATCCCAGCTCCAGGGGCACAACCCCTGGGGGCCCCAAAACCAGCTCCAGGGGCTCAATCCCTGAGCGCCCGAACCATAGCTCCAGGGGCCTAACCCCCGGGGGCCCGAACCACAGCTCCAGAGGCCCAACCCCTGGGGGTCCAAACACCAGCTACAGGGGCCCAACCCCTGAGCGCCCGAACCATAGCTGCAGAGGCCTAACCCCCGAGGGCCCCAACCCCAGCTCCAGGGGCCTAACCCCTGGGGACCCGAACACCAGCTTCAGGGGCCCAACCCCTGGGGGCCCCAACACCAGCTCCAGGATCCCAACCCCTGGGGGCCCCAACACAACTTCCAGGGGCCGAACCCCGGTGCGCCCTAACCATAGCTCTAGGGGCCCAACCCCTCGGGGCCCCAACACCAGCTCCAGGGGCCCAACCCCTGAGCGCCCAAACCATAGCTCCAGGGGCCTAAACCTCGGGGGCCCCAACCCCAGCTCCAGGGTCCGAACCCCTGTGGGCCCCAACACGAGCTCCAGGGGCCCAACCCCTGAGCGCCCGAACCATAGCTCCAGAGGCCTAACCCCTGGGGGCCCCAACCACAGCTCCAGGGGCCCAACCCCTGCGGGCACCACCAGGTCCAGGAGCCCAACCCCTGGGGGCCCCAACACTAGCTCCAGGAGCCCAACCCCAGAGCGCCAGAAACATAGCTCCAGGGGCCAAATCCCTGGGGGCCCCAACACTAGCTCTGGGGCCCAACCCCTGGGGCCCTACACCCCAGCTCCAGGGGCCCAACCGCGGAGCGCCCGAACTATAGCTCCAGGGGCCCAACCCCTGTGCGCCCGAAACATAGCTCCAGGGGCATAACCCCTGGGTCCCCAACACCAGCTCCAGGGGCAAAACCCCTTGGGGACCCAACACAAGCTCCAGGGGCCCAACCCCTGAGCGCCCGAACCAAAGCTCCAGGGGCCTAACCCCTGAAGGCCTCAATCCCAGCTCCAGGGGCCCAACCCCTGGGGGCCCCAAAACCAGCTCCAGGGGCTCAATCCCTGAGCGCTCGAACCATAGCTCCAGGGGCCTAACCCCCAGGGGCCCGAACCCCAGCTACAGGGGCCCAACCCCTGGGGGTCCAAACACCAGCTACAGGGGCCCAACCCCTGAGCGCCCGAACTATATCTCCAGGGGCCTAACCCCCGGGGGCCCCAACCACAGCTCCAGGGGACCAACCCCTGGGGGCCCCAACACCTGCTCCAGGAGCCCAACCCCTGGGGGCCCCAAAACCAGCTCCAGGGGCCCAATCCCTGAGCGCCAGAACCATAGCTCCAGGGGCCTAATCCCTGAGGGCCCCAACACCAGCTCCAGGGGCCCAACCCCTGAGCGAACGAACCATAGCTCCCGGGGCCTAAGCCCCGGGGGCCCCAACCCCAGCTCCAGGGTCCCAACCCCTGGATGCCCCAACACCAGCTCCAGGGGTCCAAACCCTGAGCGCCCGAACCATAGCTCCAGGGGTCTAACCCCCGGGGGCCCCAACCCCAGCTACAGGGGCCCAACCCCTAGGGACCCCAACACCAGCTCCAAGAGACCAACCCCTGGGAGCCCCAACACCAGCTGCAGGGGCCCAACCCCAGAGAGCCCGAACCATAGTTCCAGGGGCCCAACTCCAGGGGGCCCCAACACCAGCTCCAGGGGCCAAACCCCTGAGCGCCCGAGCCATAGCTCCAGGGGCCTAACCCCTGGGGGCCCCAACCCCAGTTCCAGGGCGTAACCCCCGGGGCCCCAACCCTAGGTCCAGGGGCCCAACCCCTGGGGCCCTCGACCCCAGCTCCAGGGGCCCAACCCCTGAGCGTCCGAACCATAGCTCCAGGGGCCTAACCCCTGGGGCCCCTCACCAGCTCCAGGGTCCCAACCCCAGCTCCAGGGGCGTAACCCCCAGGGCCCCAACCCCAGCTCCAGGGGCCCAACCCCTGGGGCCCTCGACCCCAGCTCCAGGGGCCCAACCCCTGAGCGCCCGAAGCATAGCTCCAGGGGCCTAACCCCTGGGGCCCCTCACCAGCTCCAGGGGCCCAACCCCTTGGGCCCCAACACCAGCTCCAGGGGCCCAACCCATGAGCGCCCGAACCATAGCTCCAGGGGCCTAACCCCTGGGGGCCCCAACCACAGCTCCAGGGGCGCAACCCCTGCGAGCCCCAACACAATCTCCAGGAACTCAAAACCTGGGGGCCCCAACACCAGCTCCAGGGGCCCAACCCCACAGCGCCCGAACCATAGCTCCAGGGGCCTAAACCCTGGGGGCCCCAACCACAGCTCCAGGGGCCCAACCCCTGCGAGCCCCAACACAATCTCCAGGAACTCAAAAGCTGGGGGCCCCAACACCAGCTCCAGGGGCCCCACCCCTGGGGCCCTCGACCCTAGCTCCAGGGAACCAACCCCTGAGCGCCCGAACCATAGCTCCAGGGGTCCAAAACCTGAGTGCCTGAACCATAGCTCCACGGGCCTAAAACCTGGGTCCCCAACACCAGCTCCAGGGGCCCATCCCCAGAGCGCCCGAAACACAGCTCCAGGGTCCCAAACCCTGGGGGCCCCAACACCAGCTCCAGGGGCCCAACCCCTGGGGCCCTCCACCCCAGCTCCAGGGGCCCAACCCCTGAGCGCCCGAACCATAGCTCCAGGGGCCCAACCCCTGAGCGCCTGAACCATAGCTCCAGGGGCCTAACCCCTGGGTCCCCAACACCAGCTCCAGGGGCCCAACCCCTTGGGGCCCCAACACCAGCTCCAGGGGCCCAACCCACGAGCGGCCGATCCAAAGATCCAGGGGCCTAACCCCTGGAGGCCCCAATCCCAGCTCAAGGGTCCCAACCACTGGAGGCCCCAAAACCAGCTCCAGGGGCCCAATCCCTGAGCCCCCGAATCATAGCTGCAGGGGCCTAACCCCCGAGATCCCCAACCCCAGCTCCAGGGGCCCAACCCCTGGGGGCACCAACACCAGTTTCAGGGGCCCAACCCCTGAGTGCCCGAACCATAGCTCCAGGGGCCTAACCCCCGAGGGCCCCAACCAAAGCTCCAGGGGCCCAACCCCTAGGGGCCCCAACACCAGCTCCAGGAGCCCAACCCCTGGAGGCCCCAACACCAGCTCCAAGAGCCCAATCACTGGGAGCCCCAACACCAGCTCCAGGGGCCCAACCCCAGAGCGCCTGAACCATAGTTCCAGGGGCCCAACCCCTGGGGGCCCCAACACCAGCTCCAGGGTCCAAACCCCTGAGCGCCCGAACCATAGCTCCAGGGGCCTAACCCCTGGGGGCCCCAACCCCAGCTCCAGGGGCGTAACCCACGGGGCCCCAACCCTAGCTCTAGGGGCCCAACCCCTGGGGCCCTCGACCCCAGTTCCAGGGGCCCAACCCCTGAGCGCCCGAACCATAGCTGCAGAGGCCTAACCCCCGAGGGCCCCAACCCCAGCTCCAGGGGCCTAACCCCTGGGGGCCCCAACACCAGCTTCAGGGGCCCAACCCCTGGGGGCCCCAACACCAGCTCCAGGAGCCCAACCCCTGGGGGCCCCAACACAACTTTCAGGGGCCGAACCCCGGTGCGCCCTAACCATTGCTCCAGGGGCACAACCCCTCGGGGCCCCAACACCAGCTCCAGGGGCCCAACCCCTGAGCGCCCAAACCATAGCTCCAGGGGCCTAACCCCCGGGAGCCCCAACCCCAGCTCCAGGGTCCGAACCCCTGTGGGCCCCAACACCAGCTCCAGGGGCCCAACCCCTGAGCGCCCGAACCATAGCTCCAGAGGCCTAACCCCTGGGGGCCCCAACCACAGCTCCAGGGGCCCAACCCCTGCAAGCACCACCAGGTCCAGGAGCCCAACCCCTGGGGGCCCCAACACTAGCTCCAGGAGCCCAATCCCAGAGCGCCCGAAACATAGCTCCAGGGGCCAAATCCCTGGGGGCCCCAACACTAGCTGTGGGGCCCAATCCCTGGGGCCCTCCACCCCAGCTGCAGGGGCCCAACCGCGGAGCGCCCGAACTATAGCTCCAGGGGCCCAACCCCTGAGCGCCCGAACCAAAGCTCCAGGGGCCTAACCCCTGGAGGCCCCAATCCCAGCTCCAGGGGCACAACCCCTGGGGGCCCCAAAACCAGCTCCAGGGGCTCAATCCCTGAGCGCCCGAACCATAGCTCCAGGGGCCTAACCCCCGGGGGCCCGAACCCCAGCTCCAGAGGCCCAACCCCTGGGGGTCCAAACACCAGCTACAGGGGCCCAACCCCTGAGCGCCCGAACCATAGCTGCAGAGGCCTAACCCCCGAGGGCCCCAACCCCAGCTCCAGGGGCCTAACCCCTGGGGACCCGAACACCAGCTTCAGGGGCCCAACCCCTGGGGGCCCCAACACCAGCTCCAGGAGCCCAACCCCTGGGGGCCCCAACACAACTTCCAGGGGCCGAACCCCGGTGCGCCCTAACCATAGCTCTAGGGGCCCAACCCCTCGGGGCCCCAACACCAGCTCCAGGGGCCCAACCCCTGAGCGCCCAAACCATAGCTCCAGGGGCCTAACCCCCGGGGGCCCCAACCCCAGCTCCAGGGTCCGAACCCCTGTGGGCCCCAACACGAGCTCCAGGGGCCCAACCCCTGAGCGCCCGAACCATAGCTCCAGAGGCC
>NW_026114954.1:0-31040 GCF_025201925.1 Gopherus flavomarginatus | reverse complement strand
CTCTTTATACATGTACACGGATATAGTGACATCAGTTAGTGGGGGACTACTATGTGCCCGCTGTTGCCTGCGTTCCCCTCCCCGGTAGCAACAACGAATTTTCTTACAATACCGTATGCAAACCGCTTTACGTTCCCTTAATAACAGCACATCAGAACCATTATTATTGAATAAACGGATCAAAATAGCGCGCTTCATTTAGAATTGGAAAGATAATTGGTTAAACTATATGTGCGCCCCCAGAAGCTGGAGATTGTAGTGTAATAAAACTATGGGGACCCTTTTTGTATAAAACTACTACAAGTCCCAGGCTGGCTATGCCTTAGCAGGATATCAGGATTACTCGTTTTGTACGGATAGGTTTAGAAGGCATATTTCGCAGTCTTTTTAGAAAAGTCGTGTCCCCTTAAAAGAGGTTTTTTTACATTATTAACACCACCATAAACAGCCGCAAAAAATTAACCAAAAATGTCGTAAACCACGTGTCTAGCGCAGTTAAAACAAAACAGGAGCACAAGAAGTTCCGGATAAGGGGTAATGAGAAGAAAAAGAGCAGCGATGCGCAGCCATTTAAAGTACCATAGACCATTAAAAAAAAAGCTGTCGGAAGATGTCCTTAGCCATATACCTAAAAGGCCTCCTAAGAAGAGGAAGCGTCTCGTTCCCCGCGAGAAAAGGGATATATTTTAAAATGGCTTTTATTCATTGTGGGTCTGACGAATGCACAAAAATCGGAACTGGATTTATTTCAATAGCCCCTATAAAAACCAGTATTTTAAATAACTTTTATGTAGAGGTACCTTCTTTGACCGCTTTTACGGTAAATGCACCTCTTGAATTTTTATTACGGGCTTGGGATCATTACTTAGACCTTAACAACACTCTACTGTACGTGTGCTGCAAGGTGATAAAAGATGACTGGTCGGACATTGATGATGATGCCCGGGAGCCCCGAATAGACTACCCTCGCCACGTCTTTTTAACCAGCTGGATGTTACTTTAGCGGATCGTCTTAATAGCTAGAGCAACAATTGTTACCCTTACAGAGCCTAAAAGAGCTAATTTTAAACGAAAAAGCCACGACACCCTCGCTACGCAAATTGTTTTTTTAAAGAAAATCTACTGCTAATCGGTGTGGTTTTAAAATTAAACTAACAAGTTGGCAAATATGTTTTTTGACTTATGAGCGGGATTGAAACCAGAATTATGAAGTACACATTATTTCGGTGTCTTTGTTTTAAATCGTGCAAAAATAACCCTGGAGGTTCGTTTGGGGGCACGGCGAAGCTTTAATGACTGTCAAGGCTAAGTATGCCGTAGACCGGGTATGCATAAAGGTGTTTAGCATACGGGCCGGCAGTCGTGTCAGTTTACCAGGAAAACCTTTTTTTAGGACAGCTACTCAAGCAGCTAGTAGTAGGTTTTATATAGATAACGACGCCTTCAGCGGCAGCTACGTTAAAAATCCTTTTAACTTTAAACATTATACCTTAATTTTGTGGCCTTGTATGTGATGGCGAACAGGTGCCAGCAAATCCCCTACAACCCCATTTTGAAAATGGAACCTCCGATGATTTGCCCAGGGCTATACGCTGTACGCCTTTGATTTGACCCATATCAGGAGTCCGCCGATCATTATTCTTTATTAAAACTGGAAACCTGAGAGCGGAAATTCGGTTTGCAACGGCTTGCCGTCTACGGTTAACATGATAGGGTATGGGGTTTTTGATTACGTGCTCGAAGTAAATCATAGAGAAACGTTCTGTTTAACTATATGTAATCATGCCACCGTGCAGCTAGTGATATTTTATCAAAGGACCCTTCTTTTTAGATGCTTTTTCTAGCGATTGCTTTCGAAAGGTTTTTAATCCGGAAGACCTTTGGACATATTGTTAACACCACCCCCATAAGTTACCCGGGAACATTTGTTGGCCCTTTATTTTCAAAACGGGGCCGGGCGAGTTTTTGACTCCCTGCGGTTTTTTCCGAAGACAGTAACTTTTTCCCTAAGTCTATTATGAATTTTTTAAACCGTAACTTGATAAAGTTGTGTTTCATCAGAGACAACTTCAGGATCTCCTAGCAGTAACCTGCGGTTTATCATTGGATTTTTTTTAAACAACGTAATAAGGTTTATCTTTTGATTATATTCAAAGTTGTACAGAGATTATTTACAGAAAATGACCGCTTGGTGGTGCAATTTTTAAAGGAAGACGACCGCATGCCCAGACCTGTTTTAAAACATGTTCAAACGTGTTTTGTCTTCTCGTGTGTTTATTTGTACGTGCCCTACGACCGTCTTAGGCACGTTTAGCTCTGCCAAGGCTTTCATAAAAACATGCCACCCTTTAGGAGTCCTCTTGTTAGCGAAATAAGAGCCGGTTACCCCCTGACTATATCAAGCATGTGAGACCCTCAATCGCTTTTACCCCGGTACACAAAACGGCAGTTATCAGCCCAAGAAGAAACATCTTTACGCTGTTTAAGCTTATTTAACATATTTCAGCTTTTTTTTTATAACGAGGGTTTACCCCTCCAATACCTCCAGAATAACAAAGTCCAATATACCTCCCTGAACTTTAGGAGGGTGAATCTCCTCTTCTCTGCTCTTGCTCTTGCTCTTGCTCAGGGAAAAAAAGAGGTTTATTTTTAGTCTTTTCCATTTCACCACGCTTGGCCATACCAGGTGTCTTTGCAGGACCCCCTCGTAGAGTTTAGCCGTTTCGTAGTCGGGAAAACCGTTTTCTTTGAAGAATGTTTTTTCATTTCTGAATCCAATTGGCGAGTGGTTGTGGTTCACGTATATTCTTCACCGCTAGAAGCCCGACGAGGTACAGTTTTTTCAGTGTGTTCCGTTATCTGTTAATTAAAAGGCTTGACCAGGGGAGTTCAAAGCTTAACAAACGACCATTAAAGCCACCGGTTTGTTTTACAATAGCTTTTTTTTCTTTTTAGGGATAGCTTTTATCGTTAGCTTTTTAATAATTTTGGGTTTTTTTAAGGATGCTATTTGTCGAGGTTTTAGAGGAACGTTTCCTTTTAAAGTGTTAAGCTCTATTTCTGAGATGGCCGCTGCTAGGTCGTCAGAAGCCGTAACTATTTTTTATGTTTTTTTTTTAAGCAGTATGCATAGGGCCGGTCTGTGGGGAAAGACCGTTTTTAACCTGAGGTTTTCGGCGCTGAACGTTTAAATCCACCAGCAGATACGCGAAGGGTTTTTTGGTACCGTGCTCAGAAGCCTCCAAAAAATTGTGTTTTACAGGGATATTTGCCTGACCAAACTGGTAACTTGTAGTTTTATCGCGGGGGTTTTTAAAAGGACCATATATTTAGTATATAATTAATTGTACGGCTTTTTTTTTCCCTGACAAACATATTTTGCACAATGTACAGAATGCTTAAGTTTTTGTGGTGTATGTATTTTGTAAAGGCTTTTTCAATTTCAGCACTTCAGAAGCAGACTCCACTAGATCATCAATAACACCACATTCACTTTATTACGAAATAAATGGTCATCATTAAATGTCTAAGGTAAGCTTCAAAAATGTAATACATGAAAATTTTTGGAGCAACTCTTTATACAGCGGTTACCAACAGCTATAACACCACGCAATATTTTCAGGCATACATGAAAACAGTTTGTTGACCATTTTCTACCAACTGATTTATAAAATACGTTCTCCAGAATTTGAGGGACACAGAGCAAAAAGTAAAAGGGATGAAAAAACTGAACGTGGTTTTTCATAATTATTAATACCCGTACGGCAAAGTTTTAAAATCCTCCTCGAGGGCTCTTTTGTCGTAAATCTGTAAAAGCAGCAAAGAATCCTGTGGCACCTTAAAGACTAACAGACGTTTTGGAGCATGAGCTTTCGTGGGTGAACACCCACTTCCTCAGATGCATGTATCTCAGGAAGTGGGTATTCACCCACGAAAGCTCATGCTCCAAAACCTTTTTCGTGAATGACTTCTTGGGTTTTTTTTTGAGTCCTTGTTTCTATTAACCAGTGTTTTTTTACCCTTACGATTCCTGGCTGCTGTGTTACGATTTCTTTTGGGTCCTATCCAGCGGGGTAATCCCAGACGAGTTCTTTTAAGCTTTCAAAATTAATTTTTTTCAGTGTTTCCTGAGTTAAGTGTGATTCCTTTTAATTTCATAGAGGTTTTACCGCTGGACAGTTTGTACCCGTATGTTTCAGGTCCCCGCGGATACAAACTCCAAATTTTGATCATCTGGAGGTATTTCGCTAGTTAATCTCCTAAATAATCCCCTGGGTGGATTCCACTCCCCTTCTTACTTACAAAAATTATAGAATCCGTATCATGATAAAGACTCCGCTGCTGTAAACGGTCTAACAAGCGGTCGACCTCAAGCCCAGCATAAGCGGTGGTAAAGCACGCTATAAACAATTTAGTGTTGCTGGAATGGGTGTAGTGTTCTTTTGCGTACTTCCAAGACACTACGGCTGTGTCATCATCGATAAACTGGCACGAAGACACATCGTAATAAGGTACAAAAACTTACTTGAATAGCTAGTCAGAGTCCGTTACTATACTAGTATTAGTGAAATTTTTTCGCTGACCAAATTTTCCCCACAGGGAATTTAAAAACAGCTTTGAGATTTGTCTTTTTGCGGATTCATTTTAATTTTTTTAACATGCAGACATACACCTTCTTTTTCACGGTACTCTTTAAGGTACTGTTCTTTTTTAAACTTGTCCGTACACCAGTGAGGGAACCCCGAGGCCCCGTGTTTTCGTCTTAGGTGTGTTTTAATGTAGTCCGAAAACAGGGCATCCGAAGAGCGGTTAAAATGCCAGACTTCATAACTTTCAGCGATTCTGTACCCTTTGTTTAAAGCCTCCACCACTCTATAGGGCACCAATCCCCTGCTAAAGCCCTCTCCTCCTAACTGTGCCTGCAGGAGTCCTTTTGTTTTGTTTCTGCACAAGGCGCACAGGGGAAACATTATTTTACCATCAACCCTGTATGGTAACACGGGAAATACAAACATCTTGGAGGTACACTTTAACCTTGGCAATGCAAAGTACTGGCAGATATCCCCAAACCCTCATACACAAAAACGGGATGTCCCACAGGATATTGTTTAGTTTTGTTTAAAAAAGGGTAGAGGTTGGTAAAATCGTACTAATGAACCTGCTCCCAGGGTGCGGTTTGTAATAATGGTAAATGGCGTTTGTTCTAGCACCGTAAGGGCGTCTCTAGGAACAAAGGTTGTGGCAGCTTTTTTTCTCGTAAAAAATTTTCCACCCGGTTATAGTTGCTAGCATGGCTTGCCACTCGTGATCCACACGGCCTTACCTCAAACCCCTGCCTTTTTAAAGATTCAGCCTTAATGATGGTTCTGTGTGTACAGCTGTCCGTGGATTACCTTAAGCAACGGTTGTAATCATTTTCGCAATAGCAAATGGGCACCGGTGAAAAAACCCCGTTAAATTCAAAGGCCGTGGGAAGGCTGTACACCCCCCCCTTGTAAAAAAACACAAAGTTTCATTTTCATAATACATAACGGTAATAGCTACCCCCAAGCGCATTTCGAAGAGCTCTCGTCTGTCAAGCTAATCATTTTTTGGTCCGAAAACCCCAATTCCTGATGAAGGTGTTTGGCCCCCTCTAACAGCTGGCATCTCTAACTTTTTTATCTGATAGAAGACTCAGCACGCTACCGGCAAGACAGGTTTTTACCCTGGTTATTTAAATCAATTAAATGTTTTCTTTTTTTTCATAAATTTTACTGCACGTAATAGTTTTTAGAGGTCTTACAGACCCAACTCCACCAACCCTGTTATTAATAAGTGTAACAGCCAGGCGTAAAGTTTCGGACCACACAATCTCTGCGTTACTTTGCAACACATTAACGATGTTATTTAAAAAAATACGTCTTTTAAATTTTCCCAAGGCCTCCGTAAGAAAAGAGCTGGTGATTTATCCCCGGGACAGCTAAGCGTGGCTGTACAAAATCTTCAGGCCCACCTGATTATTAATATCATCTAGCAAATTTTGAAAACCGATGTCGATCGCCGTCATGGTTTCTGTGACCCCGTTACTCTCTGTCCAAATTAGCAAAACGAAATTCTTCAATCGTCATAAGCCTTAAACTTCCTTCGGGGTCTTATCCAGTATCTTACACGCTCAAAATACCTGTGGTGGTGTATCAGGAGCGGGGGAATCTGGACCTTCAGAGAAGAAGGGGTGGGAGGGTCTATTTCCCTTTCTTGTTTCGGGGGGTTGTTTTTTTACAATAGCTTTGGTTTTTTTATGTTTTTGGCCAAAGCCTTCTTACTATATTAGATTTTTTTTTCCATTTTTTTCCCTACCCCTCTTTACATTTTTAGGTTTCATGTGCAGTCAGCCTCTTCCTTCCCCCTTTATCGCACTTTCCACTTTTTCAATTAGTGCCCGTGTATCTGCTATTTTTGGTCTAAAAACCACCTTTCTTCTGGAAAATTTTGTTTTTGAAACACGTCAAGAATTAGCTTTGAAAACTTTTTTATCTTATAAACGCTTTAGAGATGTACAAACACTAAGCAGCTCGTTAAAAGCAGCAACAGATGCAGCCAGCCCCACAGGAATATTCTTATATCTGGCAAGGGTTTTGCGGGTTCCAAAAGCCGGGGGATTAACTTCTTCACCCTGCTAAAACCACGCGTAAACATGGTTGCTTCCACAGAGTTGTTTGTTTTTAAAGCTAATTGTTTTGGGTCGGGGAGGCAAAGTTCTGTTGAAAACTAGGGGCTTTAACTCCACTGCCTCGCTTACCATGGTTCCTGGAAGTTATAGAGGTAGCTTTGGGTGGTTCAAAAGCTGGGGGGGGGGTTTGAGCCCCTTTCCTCCCTCCCTGAAACGAATGCTGTTTTAGAGGTGACTTTTTGGCCTTTTTTAGTGCGGCTGGCTTGGACGCGCAGGGCTGTTCAAAATCGCGGTGCTTAATACCCTTGCTTCCAACTGCAGCTGCCTCAAAGGGAAATTTCTTGGCCTCTTTAAGCGCGCTCACCTTCAACATTTCTTCTTGAGGAATAACGCTTGATGAGTCTCTGCCGATACACATAAACAGAATGTTTTTTTAGCACGGCTTTTTTTTAACTAACAACAACAAAGCTGTTCCCCAAAATATATATTTTAAAAACGTTTTTGCAATAAGCGGGCTAAAAACCGCGTTTAAATTATTTTTACACCACGCAGGGGCGGTAGAACGGCAACTTTTGTACAATAAAAGCTTTAAGGGTTTTCAAGCCCCTAAAATGCACACTATTTCCAACATCAGATTTTTTTATTTTAAAAAACACATATTTGAAAAACAGTTCACACCTTCTTCTGTAATTACAGGAAAACTATTGGGTGGTTTTGACTTCCATCTTGTTCTAAATTAAAAAAATAAATTTTTTTAAAACCTTTTATCTTAAAAATAAATTATTCTTGTGTAGCATATTAATTAGCTTAAAAAGGCCTCGTCCTATTTAAAAGAAAAAATATTGCCTTTTAAGTGAGCATAACGCTAGTATAATACCTTGACGACCCCCGCAAATTATAGTAAGGTTTCTTACCATGTGGTTGCTCCCCATAACGGTAAAAGTCTTGTATTAGCAATATTTCTTTAACAGTCTTGTTAAGTTTTTTGTTCCTCTATTTATAGTTTTAAACCTGTTTTCAAAAAAAGGTTTTGCCCTCCACCCCCCCAAAAATTAATATTTAAAAAGGCGTTTCTTTAAAAAAACAGGGTGCGTAAAGGGCACTTTTCTAGGAAAAAAGGCGGGTGTCGGTCCCCAGACTGCCTACATGCTTTAGCTTTAATGGCTAAAAATGTTATTTTTTTATAGTAAATGTGTTTAAACAGTTAATAAAAGCCTTTTTTAAATATTAATGTACCCATTTACACCCTTGTAACCAAAAACTTTTTAAAAACTGCAACCTGTATTTCTTTAATTTGTTTTATGGCCTTAGTTTTTAAAACAAAACTGCTAATTTAAAAATAAACCACGTAAACTTTTACACAACTTATTTTACATTGTTAGTAAGTTAAAAAAATTATGTATTACTTTAAAACACATTTTAAAACGATATTTAGGTTTTGTTACAGTGTAAAAAAAAAAGCCGAAGGCTCTCGCAGTTTAGCTAAGAGCGGAGGGGGAGTTGTCTTAGTTGGTTTTTTAAAAAAACGCGGGAAGGTTTTTGGCTACACACTTTAGCTTTTAAACTTTAATGGTTAAAAAGCTTAGTTTTTATAGTAAATTAGTATGCTTCTTAATACCTGTTTTGGGGTTCTTTTGCTTTAAAAGAAGACCTTGTTATGTTTTGTTCTTTTTATTTTTAATTTACTGACTTACAGAGGCTGTTTTTGCTAAGAGCTGCTGCAAGAGCCTGCTGTTTTTACTATAAAATGGCCCGGGTTAGCCTAAAATTAAAAAAAAAACAAACCTTTTTTATTACAGCACATTAGTTTTATCGCTCTAAACAGTTTTTGCACACTTACATGTTATTAAAACACCTATGCCTAAATAAAGGCTATGGGTCTTCAGGTTTCCTTTTCACCTTTATTTGTTAAAAAGTGGGGAAAAAAGCAATCTTCTCTCTAATCCGCCGGTATCCTAAATATGGGGACTATAAACCGCCTGTTACTAAAAAAAAATCTAGGTGTGCTTCTGCATAATTTTTTTATTACAACACATACAAAAAGGGTTGTGGCTTAGGTTTGTCTTTTGCGAGTCATTATCCCTTTGCAAAAGCTTAATGTAATTGTAACTTGTGTTTGGTTAAAAAGTTTGGAAAGAAGCAGCCTTCTTATCTCTGACCCACTGCTCACAGAGGCTTCTTTACTAACAGGTGCTTTGCCCGACTTTCACATTGTTTTTACTAAAAAAGAAAAACAAAAAAAACCAATTAGTTTAAAACCTAGGGAAAAACTTTAAAAATGGTGTATTACGAAAAGCTTGCGCGTTTTAAAAACATCTTTGAAAAAGGGCTACTTGGTGGGAAAATGCTGCGGGTCTGTTTCTTTAGATAAGAAAAAACAGATAATAGGAAGGGTGGAAAGAGGGGGAGCTGGCTCTTGCTTAAAGTCTTGAGACACTAGGATTGGTTCAGGAAAATGAATTCTATGACGCTGTTGTAAAACTACCTCTGATTGGTCCGATCCAAAGGCGGTGATAACAAGCCTAAGAGGGTTTGAACCCGGAAAGCTGCCTCATTCTGCAGAAAGACGGGAAAAGGTAACAATTCTCTCTCTTTCTCTTTAATCCTACCCTGTGTTCTCTATTTTTGCTCTTTGCAAAGTGGACTCTCTCTTCGCTTTTCTTGTCTTGTAAAACGCCCTGATTCTGAATGCGTTTTTACCCTGTGCTTACTAAACAGACTCTGCCTGCTTCTCTCTCTGTCTCATTCTGATTCCGCCATTTGCTGTCTATCTTTGATCTTTCTTCTTAATCTGCAATGATATTGAATAGTCTAAATACTTTTTTACCCCGTGCTTACCAAACAGGCTTTGCCTTTGTCAATTTTCCTTTTAAACTTCGTTTTTTCTTAATCTACATTGGTATTAATTAGTTTTAATGTGTTTTATTTACTAAGGTTAAACCAAAAAAGCTACCTGGTTTTACAAAAAGACTGCAAAGGTAAACTTATTTTAAGTTTACCGTAAGCTTTATTGTGGTTTTCTTAGCCAATTTTTAATAAAGTTTTTATGCTGTACTTACCGAACAGGCTTTGACATTGTCAATTTTTTTAAACCTAGTTTTTAAGTATTTCTTTATAGTTTTTGGTTATGTGATTACAAAACATGTTTTCCTTCAGTTAATTATCCTTTTAAACTTCGGTTTTAATGTTTTCTCCTTCACCTACATTGATATTGACTAGTTTCAATAGCCTCTTTATCCTGTGCTAATCCAAACAGGTTTTGCCTTAGAAAATTCCCTTATAAACCTAGATTACAATATTATTTAACTTTTTATTAATTACACCCTCATATTTAATACACTTTTTATTCATGTCCATCAAGCACAAAACTACACAACACTTCCCCTAGTCAACACATACACGCCCATTTTTTTCAGAATAGTCTACGGAGCCAACGGAAATGGAGGGTGGGAAGCCGGACATAAGCCCTAAAAGGGCCGTGGAAACGTGTCAAAATTGCATGGTGATGAGTACTATCGAGCTTATTACTACTCATGGTACTCCGGGGCCTCGGTTGGGGCCGGCAGGGGTTGAGACCCTGGAGCTACGGTTGGGGCCCAAGGGGATAGGTCCCTATTGCGGGAGTTCGGTCCCAAAGGGGTTGGGCCCCTGGAGCTGGGGTTGGGGCCCCCAGGGGTAGGGCCCCTGGAGATGGTGTGGAGGCCCCAGGGGTTAGGGCCCCTGGAGCTATTGTTCGGGCGCTCAGGGTTTGGGGCCCCTGGAGCTGGGGTCGAGGGCCCCAGGGGTTGGGACCCATGGAGCTTGGTGTTGGGGCCCCCAGGGGTTGGGGCCCTGGAGCTTGTGTTGGGCCCCCAGGGGTTGGGTCCCCTGGAGCTGGTGTTGGGGCCCCCAGGGGTTGGGCCCTGGAGCTGGTGTTGGGGCCCCCAGGGTTTGGGCCCCTGGAGCTATGGTTCGGGCCATCCCAGGGTTGGGCCCCTGAGCGATGGTGTTGGGGCCCCCAGGGGTTGGGCCCCTGGAGCTGGCTGTTGCGGGCCCCCAGGGGTTGGCCCTGGAGCTATGGTTCGGGCCCCCAGGGGTTGGGCCCCTGGAGCTGGTGTTAGGGCCCCCAGGGGTTGGGCCCCTGGAGCTATGGTTCGGGCCCCCAGGGGTTGGGCCCCTGGAGCTGGTGTTGGGGCCCACCAGGGGTTGGGCCCCTGGAGCTGGTGTTGGGGACCCCAGGGGTTGGGCCCCCTGGAGCTATGGTTCGGGCCCCAGGGGTTGGGCCCTGGAGCTGGTGTTGGGGCCCCCAGGGTTTGGCACCCTGGAGCTGGTGTTCGGGGCCCCCCAGGGTTGGGGCCCCTGGAGTTGTGTTCGGGGCCCCCAGGGGTTGGGCCCCTGGAGCTATGGTTCGGGCCCCCCAGGGGTTGGGCCCCTGGAGCTATGGTTTCGGGGCCCCCAGTGGTTGGGGCCCCTGGAGCTGGTGTTGGGGCCCCCAGGGGTTGGGCCCCTGGAGTGATGGTTCGGGCCCCCAGGGGCTTGGCCCCTGGAGCTGGTGTTGGGGCCCCAGGGGTTGGGCCCCTGGAACTAGTGTTCTGGCCCCCAGGGGTTGGGCCCCTGGAGCTGGTGTTGGGGCCTCCAGGGGTTTGGGCCCCTGGAGCTAGGTGTTCGGCCCCCAGGGGTTGGGCCCCTGGAGCTGGTGTTGGGGCCCCCAGGGGTTGGGCCCCTGGAGCTATGGTTCGGGGCCCCAGGGGTTGGGCCCCTGGAGCTGGTGCTGGGGCCCCAGGGGTTGGGCCCCTGGAGCTATGGTTCGAGCCCCCAGGGGTTGGGCCCCTGGAGCTGAGTGTTGGGGCCCCCAGGGGTTGGGCCCCTGGAGCTATGGTTCGGAGGCCCCAGGGGTTGGGCCCTGGAGCTGGTGTTGGGGCCCCCAGGGGTTGGAGCCCCTGGAAGCTGGTGTTGGGCCCCTCAGGGGGTTGGGGCCCCTGGAGCTATGGTTCGGGCCCCAAGGGGTTTGGTCCCTGGAGCTATGGTTTCGGGCCGCCAGGGGTTGGGCCCCTGGAGCTGGTGTTGGGGCCCCCAGGCGTTGGGCCCCTGGAGCTGATGTGATCGGGGCCCCCAGGGGTTGGGCCCCTGGAGCTTGGTGTTGGGGCCCCCAGGGTTGGGCCCCTGAGCCTGGTGTTGGGCCCCCAGAGGTTGGGCCTCCTGGAGCTGGTGTTCGGGCCCTCAGGGGTTGGGCCCCTGGAGCTATGGTTCGGGCCTCCAGGGGTTGGGCCCCTGGAGCTGGTGTTAGGGACCCTCAGGGGTTGGGCCCCTGGAGCTAGTGGTCGGGCCCCCATTGGGTTGGGCCCCGGAGCTATGGTTCGAGCCCCAGGGGTTGGGCCCTGAGCTGGTGTTGGGCGCTGAGGGGTTTTGTGCACCTGGAGCTGGGTTCTGGCCCCCAGGTGTTGCGCCTCTGGAGCTGTCGTTTTGGCCTCCATGGGTTGGGCCCCTGGAGCTGGGTTGGGGGGCGCTCAGGGGTTGGCCACTTGAGTGGTGTTGAGGCCCCCAGGGTTGGGCCCCTGGAAGCTGGTTGTTCGGGCCCCCAGTGGTTGGGCCCCTGGAGCTATGGTTCGGGCCCTTCAGGGGTTGGTGCCCCTGGAGCTAAGGATCGGGCGCTCAGGGTGTGGGCCCCTGGAAGCTGGTGTTGGGGCTCCCAGGGGTTAGGGCCCCTGGAGCACTATGGTTCGGGCCCCCAGGGGTTGGGCCCCTGGAGCTGGTGTTGGGGCCCCAGGGGTTGGGCCCCTGGAGCTATGGTTCGGCGCTCCCAGGGGTTGGGCCCCTGGAGCTAGGGTTGTGGCCCCCAGGGTTTGGGCCCCTGGAGGCTATGGTTCGGTCCCCCAGGGGTTGGGGTCCCTGGAGCTGGTGTTGGGGCCCCCAGGGGTTGGGCACCTGGAGCTATGGTTCGGGCCCCAGGGGTTGGGCCCCTGGAGCTGGTGTTGGGGCCCCCAGGGGTTGATCCCCTGGAGCTATGGTTTGGGCCCCAGGGGTTGGGCCCCTGGAGCTGGTGTTGGGGCCCCCAGGCGTTGGGCCCCTGGAGCTATGGTTCGGGCCCCCAGGGGTTGGGCCCCTGGAGCTGGTGTTGGGTCCCCAGGGGTTTGGGCCCCTGGAGCTATGGTTCGGGCCCCCAGGGGTTGGGCCCTGGAGCTGGTGTTGGGGCCCCCAGGGGTTGGGCCCCTGGAGCTATGGTATGGGCCCCCAGGGGTTGGGCCCCTGGAGCTGGTGTTGGGGCCCCCAGGGGTTGGGCCCCTGGAGCTATGGTTCGGGCCCCCAGGGGTTGGGCCCCTGGAGCTGGTGTTGGGGCCCCCAGGGGTTGGGCCCCTGGAGCTGTGTTGGGGCCCCCAGGGGTTGGGCCCGCTGGAGCTATGTTCGGGCCCCCAGGGGTTGGGCCCCTGGAGCTGCTGTTGGGGCCTCCCTGGGTTGGGCCCCTGGAGCTGGTGTTGGGGCCCCCAGGGGTTGGCCCCTGGAGCTTGTGTTGGGCCCCAGGGGTTGGGCCCCTGGAGCTATGGTTCTGGGCCCTCCAGGGGTTTGGGCCCCTGGAGCTTGGTTCTGGGCCCCAGGGTTGGGCCCCCCTGGAGCTGGTGTTGGGGCCCCCAGGGGTTGGGGCCCCTGGAGCTATGGGTTGGGGCCCCCAGGGTTGGGCCCCTGGAGCTGGTCTTGGGCCCCCAGGGGTTGGGCCCCTGGAGCTATGGGTTCGGGCCCCCAGGGGTTGGGCCCCTGGAGCTGGTGTTGGGGCCCCAGGGGTTGGGCCCCTGGAGCTATGGTTCGGGGCCCCAGGGGGTTGGGCCCCTGGAGCTGATGTTGGGGCCCCCAGGGGTTGGGCCCCTGGAGCTATTGGTTCGGGCCTGCGAGGGGTTGGGCCCCTGGAGCTGGTGTTGGGGCCCCCAGGGGTTGGGCCCCTGGAGCTGTGGTTCGGGGCCCCCAGGGGGTTGGGCCCCCGGAGCTAGGTGTTCGGGCCCCCAGGGGTTGGGCCCCTGAGCTATGGTTCGGGCCCCAGGGGTTGAGGCCCCTGAGCTGGTGCTTGGGGCCCCCAGGGGTTGGGCCCTGGAGCTGATGTTCGGGGCCCCCAGGGGTTTGGCCCCTGGAGCTATGGTTTCGGGCCCCAGGGGTTGGGCCCTGGAGCTAGGTGTTGAGGCCCCAGGGGTTGGGCCCCTGGAGCTATGGTTCGGGCCCCAGGGGTTGGGCCACTGGAGCTGGTGTTGAGTCCCCCAGGGGTTGGGCCCTTGGAGCTGGTGTTTGGGGCCCCCAGGGGTTGAACCATGGAACTGGAGTTGGGGCCCCCAGGGGTTGGGCCCTTGGAGCTGGTGTTGGGGCCCCCAGGGGTTGGGCCCTTGGAGCTAGGTGTTGGGGCTCCCAGGGGTTTGGGCCCCTGGAGCTGGTAGTTGGGCCCCCAGGGGTTGGGCCCCTGGAGCTGCTGTTCGGGGCCCCCAGGGGTTGGGCCCCTGGAGCATGGTTTGGGGCCCCCAATGGGTTGGGCCCCTGGAGCTATGGTTCGGGACCCCAGGGGTTGGGCCCCTGGAGCTGGTGTTGGGGCCCCCAGGGGTTGGGCCCCTGGAGCATGGGTTGGGGCCCCCAGGGGTTGGGCCCCTGGAGCTATGGTTCGGGCCCCCAGGGGTTGGGCCCCTGGAGCTGGTGTTGGGGCCCCCAGGGGTTGGGCCCTGGAGCTATGGTTCGGGCCCCAGGGGTTGGGCCCCTGGAGCTGGTGTTGGGGCCCCCAGGGGTTGGACTCCTGGAGCTATGGTTCAGGGCCCCATGGGTTTGGACCCTGGAGCTGGTGTTGGGGCCCCTAGGGGTTGGGCCCCTGGAGCTATGGTTCGGGCCCCCAGGGGTTGGGCCCCTGGAGCTGATGTTGGGGCCCCCAGGGGTTGGGCCCCTGGAGCTATGGTTTCGTCCCCCAGGGGTTGGGCTCCTGAAGCTGGTGTTGGGGCCCCCAGGGGTTGGGCCCCTGGAGCTATGGTTCGGGCCCCTAGGGGTTGGGCCCCTGGAGCTGGTGTTCGGGCCCCCAGGGTTTGGGCCCCTGGAGCTAGGTTTGGGGCCCGCAGGGGTTGGGCCCCTGAGCTATGGTGTTGGGGCCCCAGGGGTTGGGGCCCCTGTTGTTGGGTTGGGGGCCCCAGGGGTTGGGCCCCTGGAGCTATGGTTCGGGCCCCCAGGGGTTGGGCCCCTGGAGCTGGTGTTTGGGGCCCCCAGGGTTGGGCCCCTGGAGCTATGTTTGGGGCCCCCAGGGGTTGGGCCCCTGGAGCTGGTGTTCGGGCCCCCAGGGGTTGGGCCCCTGGAGATATGGTTCGGGCCCCCAGGGGTTGGGCCCTGAGCTGGTGTTGGGGCCCCCAGGGGTTTGGGCCCCTGGAGCTATGGTTCGGGCCCCTAGGGTTGGGCCCCTGGAGCTGGTGTTGGGGCCCCCAGGGGTTGGGCCCTGGATCTATGGTTCGGGCCCCCAGGGTTTGGGTCCCTGGAGCTTGGTGTCTGGGGGCCCCCAAGGGTTGGGCCCCTGGAGCTATGTGTTCGGGGCCCAGGGGTTGGGCCACTGGAGCTATGGTTTGGGCCCCCAGGGGTTGGGCCCCTGGAGCTGGTGTTGGGGCCCCCAGGGGTTGGGCCCTGGAGCTAGGTGGTTGGGCCCCAGGGGTTGGGCCCCTGGAGCTATGGTGCTTGGGGCCCCAGGGGTTGGGCCCCTGGAGCTATGTGTGCGGGCCCCCAGGGTTGGGGCCCCTGGAGCTAGGTGGTTGGTGCCCCAGGGGTTGGGCCCCTGGAGCTATGGTTCGGGCCCCAGGGGTTGGGCCCCTGGAGCTGGTGTTGGGGCCCCCAGGGCGTGGGCCCCTGGAGCTATGGGTTCGGGGCCCCCAGGGGTTGGGCCCCTGGAGCTGGTGTTGGGGCCCCCAGGGGTTGGGCCCCTGGAGCTGGTGGTGGGGCCCCCAGGGGTTGGGCCCCTGGAGCTATGTGTTGGGCCCCCAGGGGTTGGGCCCCTGGAGCTGGTGTTGGGGCCCCCAGGGGTTGGGCCCCTGGAGCTAGGTTCGGGGCCCCCAGGGGTTGGGCCCCTGGAGCTATGGTTCGGGCCCCCAGGGGTTGGGCCCCTGGAGCTGGTGTTGGGGCCCCCAGGGGTTGGGCCCCTGGAGCTATGGTTCGGGCCCCCAGGGGTTGGGCCCCTGGAGCTGGTGTTGGGCCCCCAGGGGTTGGGCCCTGGAGCTGGTGTTGGGGCCCCCAGGGGTTGGGCCCTGGAGCTATGGTTCGGGCCCCCAGGGGTTGGGCCCCTGGAGCTGGTGTTGGGGCCCCAGGGGTTGGGCCCCTGGAGCTATGGTTCGGGCCCCCAGGGGTTGGGCCCCTGGAGCTGGTGGTTGGGCCCCAGAGGGGTTGGGCCCCTGGAGCTATGGTTCGGGCCCCCAGGGGTTGGGCCCCTGGAGCTGGTGTTGGGGCCCCAGGGGTTGGGCCCCTGGAGCTATGGTTCGGGCCCCCAGGGTTGGGCCCCTGGAGCTAGGTGTTGGGGCCCCCAGGGGTTGGGCCCCTGGAGCTATGGTTCGGGCCCCCAGGGGTTGGGCCCCTGGAGCTGGTGTTGGGGCCCCCAGGGGTTGGGCCCCTGGAGCTATGGTTCGGGCCCCCAGGGGTTGGGCCCCTGGAGCTGGTGTTGGGGCCCCCAGGGGTTGGGCCCCTGGAGCTATGGTTCGGGCCCCCAGGGGTTGGGCCCCTGGAGCTAGGGGTTGGGGCCCCCAGGGGTTGGGCCCCTGGAGCTAGGTGTTGGGGCCCCCAGGGGTTGGGCCCCTGGAGCTATGGTTCGGGCCCCCAGGGGTTGGGCCCCTGGAAGCTAGGTGTTCGGGGCCCCCAGGGTTGGCCCTTGGAGCTATGGTTCGGGCCACCAGGGGTTGGGCCCCTGGAGCTATGGTTTCGGGCCCCCAGGGGTTGGGACCCCTGGAGCTGGTGGTTAGGGCCCCCAGGGGTTAGGCCCCCTGGAGCTATGTGTTCGGGGCCCCCAGGGGTTGGCCCCTGGCAGCTTGGTGTTGGGGCCCCAGGGGTTTGGGCCCCTGGAGCATGGTTCGGGGCCCCAGGGGTTGGGCCCCGTGGAGCTAGGTGTTCGGGCCCCCAGGTGGTTGGGCCCCTGGATCTGGTGTTGGGGCCCCCAGGGCTTGGGCCCCTGGAGCTGGTGTTGGGGCCCCCAGGGGTTGGGCCCCTGGAGCTATGTTCGGCCCCCAGGGTTGGGGCCCCTGGAGCTGGTGTTGGGGCCACCCAGGGGTTGGGCCCTGGAGCTATGGTTCGGGCCCCAAGGGGTTGGGTCCCCTGGAGCTGGTGTTGGGGCCCCCAGGGGTTGGGCCCCTGGAGCTATGGTGTTCGGGCCCCCAGGGGTTGGGCCCTGGAGCTGGTGTTGGGGCCCCCCAGGGTTGGGCCCCTGGAGCTATGGTTCGGGCCCCCAGGGGTTGGGCCCCTGGAGCTGGTGTTGGGGCCCCCAGGGGTTGGGCCCCTAGAGCTATGGTTCGGGCCCCCAGGGGTTGGGCCCCTGGAAGCCTGGTGTCTGGGGCCCCCAGGGGTTTGGGCCCCTGGGAGCTAGGTGTTGGGGCCCCCAGGTGTTTGGGCCCTGGAGCTATGGTTGCGGGCCCCCAGGTGTTGGGCCCCTGGAGCTGGGGTTGGGGGCCCACAGGGGTTGGCCCCTGGAGCTATGGTTCGGGCCCCCAGGGGTTGGGCCCCTTGGAGCTGGTGTTCGGGCCCCCAGGGGTTGGGCCCCTGGAGCTATGGTTCGGGCCCCCAGGGGTTGGGCCCCTGGAGCTGGTGTTGTGGCCCCCAGGGGTTGGGCCCCTGCAGCTATGGTTTGGTCCTCCAGGGTTTGGGCCCCTGGAGCTGGTGTTGGGGTCCCCAGGGTTGGGCCCCTGGAGCTTGGTGTTGGGGCCCCCAGGGGTTGGGCCCCTAGGAGCTATGGTTCGGGGCCCTCAGGGTTTGGGCCCCTGGAGCTGGTGTTGGGGCCCCCAGGGTTGGGCCCTGAGCTGGATGGTTGGGCCCCAGGGGTTGGGCCCCTGGAGCTATGGTGTTCGGGCCCCCAGGGGTTTGGGCCCCTGGAGCTGGTGTTGGGGCCCCCAGGGTTTGGGCCCCTGGAGCTAGTGGTTCGGGCCCTCAGGGTTGGGCCCCTGGAGCTAGGTGTTCGGGGCCCCAGGGGTTGGGCCCCTGGAGCTAGGTGTTGGGCGCCCCCAGGGGTTGGGCCCCTGGAGCTTGGTGTTCGGGCCCCCAGGGGTTGGGCCTCCTGGAGCTAGGTTTGGGCCCCAGGGGTTGGGCCGCTGGAGCTGGTGTTGGGGCCCCCAGGGGTTGGGACCCTGGAGCTATGTGTTCGGGGCCCCCAGGGGTTGGGCCCTGGAGCTGGTGGTTGGGCCCCCAGGGGTTTGGGCCCCTGGAGCTAGTTGTTCGGGGCCCCCCAGGGGTTGGGCCCCTGGAGCTATGGTTCGGGCCCCCAGGGGTGGAGCCCCTGGAGCTGGTGTTGTTGCCCCCCAGGGGTTGGGCCCCTGGAGCTGGTGTTGGGGGCCCCCAGGGGTTGGGCCCCCTGTAGCTGGTGTTGGGGCCCCCAGGGGTTGGGCCCCTGGAGCTTGCTGTTGGGGCCCCCAGGGGTTTGGGCCCCTGGAGCTGGTGTTGGGGCCCCCAGGGATTGGGCCCCTGGAGCTAGGTGTTCGGGGCCCCCAGGGTTTGGGCCCCTGGAGCTATGGTTTCGGGCCCCCAGGGGTTGGCCCCTGGAGCTAGGTGTTCGGGGCCCCCAGGGGTTGGGCCCCTGGAGCTGGTGTTTGGGGTCCCAGGGGTTGGGGCCCTGGAGCTATGGTTCGGGCCCCCAGGGGTTGGGCCCCTGGAGCTGGTGTTGGGCGCACCCAGGGGTTGGGCCCCTGGAGCTTGGTTCGGGCCCCCAGGGGTTGGGCCCCTGGAGCTGTGTTGGGGCCCCCAGGGGTTGGGCCCTGGAGCTGGTGTTGGGGCCCCAGGGGTTGGGGCCCTGGAAGCATGGTTCGGGCCCCCAGGGGTTGGGCCCCTGGAGCTGGTGTTGGGGGCCCCAGGGTTTCGGCCCCTGGAGCATGGTGTTGGGGCCCCCAGGGCTTTGGGCCCCTGGAGCTATGGTTCGGGGCCCCCAGGGGTTTGGGCCCCTGGAGTGGTGTTCGGCCCCCAGGGGTTGGGCCCCTGGAGCTGTGTTATGTGGGCCCCCAGGGGTTGGGCCCCTGGAAGCTATGGTTCGGGCCCCCAGGGGTTGGGCCCCTGGAGCTGGGGTTGGGGAGCCCCCAGGGGTTGGCCCCTGAGCTGTGTTGGGGCCCCCAGGGGTTTGGGCCCCTGGAGCTATGTTCGGGGCCTCCCAGGGGTTGGGCCCCTGGAGCTATGGTTTCGGGGCCGCCAGGGGTTGGGCCCCTGGAGCTTGGTGTTGGGACCCCCAGGGGTTGGGCCCCTGGAGCTATGGTTCGGGCCCCCAGGGGTTGGGCCCCCTGGAGCTGGTGTTGGGGCCCCCAGGGGTTGGGCCCCTGGAGCTGGTGTTGGGGCCCCAGGGGTTGGGACCCCTGGAGCTATGGTTCGGGGCCCCCAGGGGTTGGGCCCCTGGAGCTGTGTTGGGGCCCCCAGGGGTTGGGCCCCTGGAGCTATGGTTTCGGGCCCCAGGGTTTGGGCCTCCTGGAGCTGGTAGTTGGAGCCCCCAGGGGTTGGGCCCCTGGAGCTATGGTTCGGGCCCCCAGGGGTTGAGTCCCTGGAGCTATGGTGTTGGGGCCCCAAGGGGTTGGGCCCCTGGAGCTGGTGTTGAGGCCCCCAGGGGTTGGGCCCCTGGAGCTGATGTTGGGGCCCCCAGGGGTTGGGCCCCTGGAGCTATGGTTAGGGCCCCCAGGGGTTTGGCCCCTGGAGCTGGTGTTGGTGCCCCAGGGTTTGGGCCCCTGGAGCTGGGTGTTGGGGCCCCCAGGGGTTGGGCCCCTGGAGCTGGTGTTGGGGCCCCCAGGGGTTGAGGCCCCTGGAGCTATGGTTCGGGCCCCCAGGGGTTGGGCCCCTGGAGCTGGTGTTGGGGCCCCCAGGGGTTGGGCCCCTGGAGCTATGGTTGGGCCCCCAGGGGTTGGGCCCCTGGAGCTGGTGCTGGGGCCCCCAGGGGTTGGGCCCCTGGAGCTATGGTTCGGGCCCCCAGGTGGTTGGGCCCTGGAGCTGGTGTTGGGGCCCCCAGGGGTTGGGCCCCTGGAGCTATGGTTCGGGCCCCAAGGGGTTGGGCCCCTGGAGCTATGGTTCGGGCCCCCAGGGGTTGGGCCCCTGGACTTGGTGTTGGGGCCCCCAGGGGTTGGGCCCCTGGAGCTATGGTGTTGGGGCCCCCAGGGGTTGGGCCCCTGGAGCTATGGGTTCGGGGCCCCCAGGGGTTGGGCCCCTGGAGCTAGGTGTTGGGGCCCCAGGGGTTGGGCCCCTGGAGCTATGGTTCGGGCCCCCAGGGGTTGGGCCCCTGGAGCTGTGTTGGGCCCCAGGGGTTGGGACCCCTGGAGCTATGGTTCGGGCCCCCAGGGGTTGGGCCCCTGGAGCTATGGTTCGGGCCCCCAAGGGTTGGGCCCCTGGAGCTAGTGTTCGGGCCCCCAGGGGTTGGGCCCCTGGATCTATGGTTCGGGCCCCCAGGAGTTCAGCCCCTGGAGCTGGTGTTGGGGCCCCCAGGGGTTGGGCCCCTGGAGGCTATGGTTCGGTCCCCCAGGGGTTGGGCCCCTGGAGCTGGTGTTGGGGCCCCCAGGGGTTGGGCCCCTGGAGCTGGTGTTGGGGCCCCCAGGGGTTGGGCCCCCTGGAGCTGATGGTTCGGGGCCCCCAGGGGTTGGGCCCCTGGAGCTATGGTTTGGTCCACCAGGGGTTGGGCCCCTGGAGCTGTGGTTCGGGCCCCCAGGGGTTGGGCCCCTGGAGCTATGGTTCGGGCCCCCAGGGTTTGGGACCCTGGAGCTATGGTTTGGGCCCCCAGGAGTTGGGCCCCTGGAGCTGGTGTTGGGGCCCCCTGGGGTTGGGCCCTGGAGCTTGTGTTGGGGCCCCCAGGGGTTGGGCCCCTGGAGCTGGTGTTCGGGCCCCCAGGGGTTTGGGCCCCTGGAGCTATGGTTCGGGCCCCCAGTGGTTGGGCCCCTGGAGCTGGTGTTGGGGCCCCCAGGGGTTGGGCCCCTGGAGCTGGTGTTGGGGCCCCCAGGGGTTGGGCCCCTGGAGCTATGGTTCGGGGCCCCCAGGGGTTGGGCCCTGGAGCTGGTGTTGGGGCCCCAGGGGTTGGGCCCCTGGAGCTATGGTGTCGGGGCCCCCAGGGGTTGGGCCCCTGGAGCTGGTGTTGGGGCCCCCAGGGGTTGGGCCCCTGGAGCTATGGTTCGGGCCCCAGGGGTTGGGCCCCTGGAGCTGGTGTTGGGGCCCCCAGGGGTTGGGCCCCTGGAGCTATGGTTTCGGGCCCCCAGGGTTGGGCCCCTGGAGCTGGTGTTGGGGCCCCAGGGGTTGGGCCCCTGGAGCTATGGTTCGGGCCCCCAGGGGTTGCGGCCCCTGGAGCTGGTGTTGGGCCCTCCAGGGAGTTGGGCCCTGGAGCTGGTGTTGTGCCCCCAGGGGTTGGGCCCCTGGAGCTATGGTTCGGGCCCCCAGGGGTTGGGCCCCTGGAGCTGGTGTTGGGCCCCAGGGGTTGGGCCCCTGGATGCTGGTGTTGGAGCCCCCAGGGGTTTGGGTCCCCTGGAGCTATGGTTTCGGGCCCCAGAGGGTTGGGGCCCTGGAGCTGGTGTTGGGCCCTCCATGGGTTTGGGCCCCTGGAGCTGGTGTTGGGGCCCCCAGGGGTTGGCCCCTGGAGCTATGGTTTCGGGCCCACAGGGGTTGGGCCCCTGGAGCTGGTGTTGGGGCCCCCCAGGGGTTGGGCCCCTTGGAGCTGGTGTTGGGGCCCCCAGGGGTTGGGCCCCTGGAGCTATGGTTCGGGCCCCCAGGGGTTGGGCCCCTGGAGCTGGTGTTGGGCCCCCAGGGGTTGGGCCCCTGGAGCTATGGTTCGGGGCCCCAGGGGTTGGGCCCCTGGAGCTGGTGTTGGGGCCCCCAGGGTTGGGCCCCTGGAGGCTGGTGTTGGGGCCCCCAGGGGTTGGGCCCCTGAGCTATGGTTCGGCCCCAGGGGTTTGGGCCCTAGGAGCTGGTGTTGGGGCCCCCAGGGGTTGGGCCCCTGAGCTGATGTTCGGGGCCCCAGAGGGTTGGGCCCCTGGAGCTGGTGTTGGGGCCCCCAGGGGTTGGGCCCCTGGAGCTAGGGTTCGGCCCCAGGGGTTGGGCCCTGGAGCTATGTTCGGGCCCCCAGGGTTGGGACCCTGGAGCTGGTGTTGGGGCCCCCAGGGGTTGGGGCCCTTGGAGCTATGGTCGGGCCCCCAGGGGTTGGGCCCCTGGAGCTGGTGTTGGGGTCCCCAGGGGTTG
Source organism: Gopherus flavomarginatus (assembly GCF_025201925.1). Taxonomy (NCBI): domain Eukaryota; kingdom Metazoa; phylum Chordata; order Testudines; family Testudinidae; genus Gopherus; species Gopherus flavomarginatus. The sequence continues at coordinate 9,040 of NW_026114954.1, read as the reverse complement.
GGCCCCTGGAGCTATGGTTCGGGCCCCCAGGGGTTGGGCCCCTGGAGCTGGTGTTGGGGGCCCCCAGGGGTTGGGCCCCTGGAGCTATGGTTCGGGCCCCCCAGGGGTTGGGCCCCTGGAGCTATGGTTCGGGCCCCCAGGGGTTTGGGCCCCTGGAGCTTGTGTTGGGGCCCCGAGGGGTGGGGCCCCTGGAAGCTATGGTTCGGGGCCCCCAGGGTTGGGCCCCTGGAGCTGGTGTGTCGGGCCCCCAGGGGGTTGGGCCCCTGGCAGCTATGGTTCGGGCCTCCAGGGGGTTGGGCCCCTGGAGCATGGTGTTGGGGCCCCAGGGTTTGGGCCCCTGGAGCTATGGTTCGGGCCCCCAGGGGTTGGGCCCCTGGAGCTGGTGTTGGGCCCCAGGGGTTGGGCCCTTGGAGCTATGGTTCGGGTCCCCAGGGGTTGGTCCCTGGAGCTGGTGTTGGGGCCCCCAGGGGTTGGGCCCCTGGAGCTATGGTTCGGGCCCCCAGGGGTTGGGCCCCTGGAGCTGTATGTTCGGGGCCCCCAGGGTTTGGGCCCCTGGAGCTGGTGTTGGGGCCCCCCAGGGGTTGGGCCCCTGGAGCTATGGTTCGGGGCCCCCAGGGGTTGGGCCCCTGGAGCTGGTGTTGGGGCCCCCAAGGGTTGGGCCCCTGGAGCTGGTGTTGGGGCCCCCAGGGTTTGGGCCCCTGGAGCTTGGTTTTGGGGCCCCCAGGGGTTGGGCCCCTGGAGCTATGGTGTTCGGGCCCCCAGGGGTTGGGCCCCTGGAGCTATGGTTCCGGCCCTCAGGGGTTGGGCCCCTGGAGCTGGTGTTGGGGCCCCCAGGGGTTGGGCCCCTGTAGCTGGTGTTGGGTCCCCCAGGGGTTGGGCCCCTGGAGCTGGTGTTGGGGCCCCCAGGGGTTGGGCCCCTGGAGCTATGGTTCAGGGCCTCTGGGGGTTGGGCCCCTGGAGCTATGGTGTTCGGGCCCCCAGGGGTTGGGCCCCTGGAGCTGGTGTTGGGGCCCCAGGGGTTGGGCCCCTGGAGCTATGGTTCGGGCCCCCAGGGGTTGGGCCCCTGGAGCTGGTGTTGGGGCCCCCAGGGGTTGGGCCCCTGGAGCTATGGTTCGGGCCCCCAGGGTTGGGCCCCTGGAGCTTGGTTCGGGCCCCCAGGGGTTGGGCCCCTGGAGCTGGTGTTGGGGCCCCCAGGGGTTGGGCCCCTGGAGCTGATGGTTCGGGCCCCCAGGGGTTGGGCCCCTGGAGCTGGTGTTCGGGGCCCCCAGGGGTTGGGCCCCTGGAGCTATGGTTTCGGGCCCCCAGGGTTGGGCCCCTGGAGCTGTGTTGGGGCCCCCAGGGGTTGGGCCCCTGGAGCTATGGTTCGGGGCCCCCAGGGGTTGGGCCCCTGGAGCTGGTGTTGGGGCCCCCAGGGGTTGGGCCCCTGGAGCTATGGTTCGGGCCCCCAGGGGTTGGGCCCCTGGAGCTGGTGTTGGGGCCCCCAGGGGTTGGGCCCCTGGAGCTATGGTTCGGGCCCCAGGGGTTGGGCCCCCTGGAGCTATGGTTCGGGCCCCCAGGGGTTGGGCCCCTGGAGCTGGTGTTGGGGCCCCCAGGGGTTGGGCCCCTGGAGCTGTGGTTCGGGCCCCAGGGGTTGGGCCCCTGGAGCTATGGTTCGGGCCCCCAGGGGTTGGGCCCCGGAAGCTGGTGTTGGGGCCCCCAGGGGTTGGCCCCCTGGAGCTATGGTTCGGGCCCCCAGGGGTTGGGCCCCTGGAGCTGGTGTTGGGGCCCCCAGGGGTTGGGCCCCTGAGCTATGGTTTGGGGCCCCTAGGGGTTGGGCCCTGGAGCTGGTGTTGGGGCCCCCAGGGGTTGGGCCCCTGGAGCTATGGTTCGGGCCCCCAGGGGTTGGGCCCCTGGAGCTATGGTGTTCGGGGCCCCCAGGGGTTGGGCCCCTGGAGCTATGGTTCGGGCCCCCAGGGGTTGGGCCCCTGGAGCTATGGTTCGGGCCCCCAGGGGTGGGCCCCTGGAGCTGGTGTTAGGGCCCCCAGGGGTTGGGCCCCTGGAGCTGGTGTTGGGGCCCCAGGGGTTGGGCCCCTGGAGCTATGGTTCGGGCCCCCAGGGGTTGGGCCCCTGGAGCTGGTGTTGGGGCCCCCAGGGGTTTGGGCCCCTGGAGCTAGTGTTCGGGCCCCCAGGGGTTGGGCCCCTGGAGCTAGTGTTCGGGCCCCCAGGGGTTGGGCCCCTGGAGCTGGGTGTTCGGGGCCCCCAGGGGTTGGGCCCCTGGAGCTGGTGTTGGGGCCCCAGGGGTTGGGCCCCTGGAGCTATGGTTCGGGCCCCCAGGGTTGGGCCCGTGGAGCTGGTGTTGGGGCCCCCAGGGGTTGGGCCCCTGGAGCTATGTTGGGGCCCCAGGGGTTGGGGCCCCTGGAGCTATGGTTCGGGCCCCCAGGGGTTGGGCCCCTGGAGCTGTGTTGGGCCCCAGGGGTTTGGGCCCCTGGAGCTTGGTGTTGGGGGCCCCCAGGGGTTTGGGCCCCTGGAGCTATGGTTTGGGCCCCCAGGGGTTGGGCCCCTGGAGCTATGGTTCGGGCCCCCAGGGGTTTGGCCCCCTGGAGCTGGTGTTGGGGCCCCCAGGGGTTTGGGCCCTGGAGCTATGGTTCGGGCCCCCAGGGGTTGGGCCCCTGGAGCTGGTGTTGGGGCCCCCAGGGGTTGGGCCCCTGGAGCTGGTGTTGGGGCCCCCAGGGGTTGGGCCCCCTGGAGCTATGGTTCGGGCCCCCAGGGGTTGGGCCCATGGAGCTAGTGTTGGGGCCCCCAGGGGTTGCGCCCCTGCATCAATAGTTGGTGCCCCCAGGGGTTGGGCCCCTGGAGCTGGTGTTCGGGCCCCCAGGGGTTGGGCCCCTGGAGCGTGGTTGGGGCCCCCAGGGGTTGGGCCCCTGGAGCTATGGTTCGGGCCCCCAGGGGTTGGGCCCCTGGAGCTAGGTGTTCGGGGCCCCCAGGGGTTGGGCCCCTGGAGCTATGGTTCGGGCCCCAGGGGTTGGGCCCCTGGAGCTGGTGTTGGGGCCCCAGGGGTTGGGCCCCTGGAGCTGGTGTTGGGGCCCCCATGGTTTGGGCCCCTGGAGCTATGGTTCAGGCCCCCAGGGGTTGGGCCCTGGAGCTGGTGTTGGGGCCCCCAGGGGTTGGGCCCCTGGAGCTGGTGTTTGGGGCCTCCAGGGGTTGGGCCCCTGGAGCTGGTGTTGGGGCCCCCCAGGGGTTGGGCCCCTGGAGCTATGGTTCGGGCCCCCAGGGGTTGTTCCCCTGGAGCTATGGTTCGGGCCCCCAGGGGTTGTGGCCCTGGAGCTGGTGTTGGGGCAACCAAGGGGTTGGGCCCCTGGAGCTATGGTTCGGGCCCCAGGGGTTGGGCCCCTTGGAGCTGGTGGTTGGGGCCCCAGGGGTTGGGCCCCTGGAGCTATGGTTCGGGCCCCAGGGGTTGGGCCCCTGGAGCTAGGGTGTTGGGCCCCCAGGGGTTGGGCCCCTGGAGCTGGTGTTCGGGCCCCCAGGGGTTGGTGCCCCTGGAGCTGTGGTTCGGGGCACCCAGGGGTTGGGCCCTGGAGCTGGTGTTGGGCCCCCAGGGGGTTGGGCCCCTGGAGCTATGGTTCGGGCCCCCAGGGGTTTGGGCCCTCGGAGCTGGTGTTGGGGCCCCCAGGGTTTGGGCCCCTGGAGCTGTTGTTGGGGCCCCCAGGGGTCTGGGCCCTGGAGCTATGGTTCGGAGCCCCCAGGGGTTGGGCCCCTGGAGCTGTGTGTTGGGGCCCCAGGGGTTGGGCCCCTGGAGCTGTGTTGGGGCCCCCAGGGGTGGGGCCCCTGGAGCTAGGTATTGGGGCCCCCAGGGTTGGGCCCCTGGAGCTTGTGTTAGGGGCCCCTCATGGGTTGGGGCCCCCTGGAGCTATGGTTCGGGCCCCCAGGGGTTGGGCCCCTGGAGCTGGTGTCTGGGTCCCCCAGGGGTTTGGGCCCCTGGAGCTGTGGTTGGGGCCCCAGGGTTGGCCCCTGGAGCTTGGTTTGGGGCCCCCAGGGGTTGGGCCCCTGGAGCTGAGGTTGGGGCCCCCAGGGGTTGGGCCCCTGGAGCTATGGGTTCGGGCCCCCAGGGGTTGGGCCCTGGGGGTTGGTGTTGGGGCCCCCCGGGTTTGGGCCCCTGGAGCTGGTGTTGGGGCCCCCAGGGGTTGGGCCCCTGGAGCTATGGTTCGGGCCCCCAGGGGTTGTGCCCCTGGAGCTATGGTTCGGGCTCCCAGGGGTTGGGCCCCTGGAGCTTTGATTCGGGCCCCAGGGGTTGGGCCCCTGGAGCTGGTTTCTGGGCCCACAGGGGTTGTGCCCCTGGAGCTGTGTTGGGGCCCCAGGGTTGGGCCCCTGGAGCTGTGGTTCGGGCCCCCAGGGTTGGGCCCCTGGAGCTGTGTTGGGGGCCCCCAGGGGGTTGGGCCCCTGGAGCTATGGTTCGGACCCCCAGGGGTTGGGCCCCTGGAGCTGGTGTTGTGCCCCCAGGGGTTGGGCCCCTGGAGCTGGTGTTGGGGCCCCAGGGGTTGGGCCCCTGGAGCTGGTGTTGGGACCCCCAGGGGTTGGGCCCCTGGAGCTGGTGTTGGGGCCCCCAGGGGTTGGGCCCCTGGAGCTATGGTTCGGGCCCCAGGGGTTGGGCCCCTGGAGGGGTGGTTGGGGGCCCCAGGGGTTGGGGCCCCTGGAGCTATGGTGTTCGGGCCCCAGGGGTTGGGCCCCTGGAGCTAGTGTTGGGCCCCCAGGGGTTGGGCCCCTGGAGCTATGGTTCGGGCCCCCAGGGGTTGGGCCCCTGGAGCTGGTGTTCGGGCCCCCAGGGGTTGGGCCCCTGGAGCTATGGTTCGGGCCCCCAGGGGTTGGGCCCCTGGAGCTTGTGTTCGGGCCCCCAGGGGTTGGGCCCCTGGAGCTTGTGTTGGGGCCCCCAGGGGTTGGGCCCCTGGAGCTAGGTGTTCGGGGCCCCCAGGGGTTGGGCCCCTGGAGCTGATGGTTCGGGCCCGCCAGGGGTTGGCCCCTGGAGCTGGTGTTGGGGCCCCCAGGGGTTGGGCCCCTGAGCTAGTGGTTCGGGCCCCCAGGGGTTGGGGCCCCTGGAGCTATGGTTCGGCCCCCAGGGGTTGGGCCCCTGGAGGCTGGTGTTGTGGGCCCCTAGGGTTTGGGCCCCTGAGCTAGGTTTGGGCCCCCAGGGGTTGGGCCCTGGAGCTATGGTTCGGGCCCCAGGGTTGGGCCCCTGGAGCTATGGTTCCGGGGCCCCCAGGGTTGGGCCCTGGAGCTGGTGTTGGGGAGCCCAGGGGTTGGGCCCTGGAGCTATGGATCGGGCCCCCAGGGGTTGGGCCCCTGGACTGGTGTATTGGGGCCCCCGCAGGGGTTGGGCCCCTGGAGCTATGTGTTCGGGCTCCCAGGGGTTGGGCCCCTGGAAGCTATGGTTTCGGGCCCCAGGGGTGGGCCCCTGGAGCTATGGTTTCGGGCCCCAGGGGTTGGGCCCTGGAGCTGTGTTGGGGCCCCCAGGGGTTGGGCCCCTGGAGCTTGGTGTTGGGGCCCCCAGGGGTTGGGCCCCTGGAGCTATGGTTTCGGGGCCCCCAGGGGTTGGGCCCCTGGAAGCTGGTGTTGGGGCCCCAGGGGTTGGGGCCCCTGGAGCTATGGTTCGGGCCCCCAGGGGTTTGGGCCCCTGGAGCTGGTGTTGGGGGCCCCCAGGGGTTGGGCCCTGGGCTATGGTTCGGGCCCCCAGGGGTTGGGCCCCTAGAGTCTGATGTTGGGGGCCCCATGGTTTTGGGCCCCTGGAGCTTGGGTTGGGGCCCCCAGGGGTTGGGCCCTGGAGCTGGTGTTGGGGCCCCCAGGGGTTGGGCCCTGGAGCTATGGTTCGGGGCCCCAGAGGGTTGGGCCCCTGGAGCTTGGTGTTTGGACCCCAGGGGTTGGGCCCCTGGAGCATGGTGTTGGGGGCCCCCAGGGGTTGGGCCCCTGTGAGCTGGTGTTGGGGCCTCCAGGGGTTGGGCCCCTGGAGCTATGGTTTCGGGCCCCCAGGGGTTGGGCCCTGGAGCTGGTGTTGGGGCCCCCAGGGGTTGGGCCCCTGGAGCTATGGTTTGGGGCCCCCAGGGGTTGGGCCCCTGGAGCTTGGTGTTCGGGGCCCCCAGGGGTTGGGCTCCTGGAGCTGGTTGTTGGGGCCCCTCAGGGGTTGGGCCCCTGGAGCTGTGTTGGGGCCCCCAGGGGTTGGGCCCCCTGGAGCTAGGTGTTCGGGGCCCTCAGGGGTTGGGCCCCTGGAAGCTGGTGTTGGGGCCCCCAGGGGTTGGGCCCCTGGAGCTAGGGTTCGAGTGCCCCCAGGGGTTGGGCCCCTGGAGCTAGTGTTTGGGGCCCCCAGGGGTTGGGCCCCTGGAGCTGGTGTTGGGGCCCCAGGGGTTGGGCCCCTGGAGCTGGTGTTGGGGCCCCCAGGGGTTGGGCCCCTGGAGCTGGTGTTCGGGCCCCAGGGGTTGGGGCCCCTGGAGCTGATGGTTCGGGCCCCCAGGGGTTGGGCCACTGGAGCTTGGTTCGGGCCCCCATGGGGTTGGGCCCCTGGAGCTGGTGTTGGGGCCCCCCAGGGGTTGGGCCCCTGGAGCTGGTGTTGGGGCCCCCAGGGTTTGGGCCCCTGGAGCTGTTGTTGGGGCCCCCAGGGGTTGGGCCCCTGGAGACTTATGGTTCGGGCCCCCAGTGGTTTGGGCCCCGGGAGCTCGGTGTTGGGGCCCCCAGGGGTTGGGCCCTGGAGCTATGGTTCGGGCCCCCAGGGGTTTGGGCCCCTGGAGCTGGTGTTTGGGGCCCCCAGGGTTTGGGCCACCTGGAGCTGGTGTTGGGGCCCCAGGGGTTGGCCCCTGGAGCTATGGTTCGGGCCCCCAGGGGTTGGGCCCCTGAGAGCTGGTGTTGGGGCACCCATGGGTTGGGCCCCTCGAGCTATGGTTCGGGCCCCCAGGGGTTGGGCCCATGGAGCCTGATGTTGGGGCCCACAGGGTTGGGCCCCTGGAGCTGGTGTTGGGGCCCCCAGGGGTTGGGCCCCTGGAGCTATGGTTCGGGAACTCAGGGGTTGGGCCCCTGGAGCTGGTGTTGGGGCCCCCAGGGGTTGGGCCCCTGGAGCTGATGTTCGGGCCCCAGGGGTTGGGCCCCTGGAGCTGGTGTTGGGGCCCCCAGGGGTTTGGGCCCCTGGAGCTGGTGTTGGGGCCCCCAGGGGTTGGGCCCCTGGAGCTATGTTCGGGCCCCCAGGGGTTGGGCCCCTGGAGCTGGGTGTTGGGGCCCCCAGGGGTTGGGCCCCTGGAGCTATGGTTCGGGGCCCCAGGGGTTGGGCCCCTGGAGCTGATGTTGGGCCCCCAGGGGTTGGGCCCCTGGAGCTAGTGTTCGGGCCCCCAGGGTTGGGCCCCTGGAGCTGGTGTTGGGTCCCCCAGGGGTTGGGCCCCTGGAGCTATGGTTCGGGCCCCCAGGGGTTGGGCCCCTGGAGCTGGTGTTCGGGCCCCCAGGGGTTTGGGCCCTGGAGCTATGGTTCGGGCCCCCAGGGGTTGGGCCCCCTGGAGCTGGTGTTGGGGCCCCAAGGGTTTGGGAGCCCTGGAGCTATGTGTTTCGAGCCCCCAGGGATTGGGCCCCTGAGCTGCTGGTTGCTGGGCCCCCAGGGGTTGGGCCCTCTGAGCTGGTGGTTTCGGGGCCCCCAGGGTTGGGCCCCTGAGCTATCGTTCGGGCCCCCAGGCGGTTGGGCCACCTCGGAGCTGGTGTATGTTGGGGCCCCTCAGGGGTTGGGCCCCTGGAGCTATGGTTGGGATCCCCCTAGGGGTTGGGCTCCTGGATGCTGATTCGTTCGGGCTCCCCAGGGGCTTGCGGTCCCCTGGAGCTATCGGTTCGGTCGGCCCTCAGGGGTTGGGCCCCTTGGAGCTTGTGGTTCGGGCCTCCCAGGGTTGGGCCCCTGGAGCTATACGTTCGGGCCCCCCATGGTGTTGGGCCCCTGGAGCTTTGTGGTGTGTGGTGCCCCCAGGGGTTTGGGCCCTCTGGAACTGTGGTTCAGGGCCCCGAGGGGGTTGAGCTCCTTGGAGCTGTGTGTTGGGGCCCCCAGGGGTTGGGCCCCTGGAGCTATGGTTCGGGCCCCCAGGGGTTGGGCCCCTGGAGCTGGTGTTGGGGCCCCCAGGGGTTGGGCCCCTGGAGCTATGGTTCGGGCCCCCAGGGGTTGGGCTCCTGGAGCTGGTGTTGGGGCACCCAGGGGTTGGGCCCCTGGAGCTATGGTTCGGGCCCCCAGGGGTTGGGCCCCTGGAGCTGGTGTTGGGGCCCCCAGGGGTTGGGCCCCTGGAGCTATGGTTCGGGCCCCCAGGGGTGGGGCCATGGAGCTGGTGTTGGGGCCCCCAGGGGTTGGGCCCCTGGAGCTATGGTGTTCGGGGCCCCCAGGGGTTGGGCCCCTGGAGCTATGTGTTCGGGCCCCCAGGGGTTGGGCCCCTGGAGCTTGGGTTGGGGCCCCAGGGGTTGGGCCCCTGGAGCTAGGTGTTGGGGCCCCCAGGGGTTGGGCCCCTGAGCTATGGTTCGGTCCCCCAGGGGTTGGGCCCCTGGAGCTGGTGTGGGGCCCCAGGGTTGGGCCCCTGGAGCTATGGTTCGGGCCCCCAGGGGTTGGGCCCCTGGAGCTGGTGTTGGGGCCCCCAGGGGTTGGGCCCCTGGAGCTATGGTTTGGGCCCCCAGGGGTTGGGCCCCTGGAGCTATGGTTCGGGGCCCCCAGGGGTTGGGCCCCTGGAGCTGGTGTTGGGCCCCCAGGGGTTGGGCCCCTGGAGCTATGGTTCGGGCCCCCAGGGGTTGGGCCCCTGGAGCTGGTGTTGGGGCCCCAGCGGGTTGGGCCCCTGGAGCTATGGTTCGGGGCCCCCAGGGGTTGGGCCCTTGGAGCTGGTGTTGGGGCCCCCAGAGGATAGGCCCCTGGAGTTATGGTTCGGGCCCCCAGGTGTTGGGCCCCTGGAGCTGGTGTTCGGGCCCCCAGGGGTTGGGCCCCTGGAGCTATGGTTCGGGCCCCCAGGGGTTGGGCCCCTGGAGCTATGGTTCGGGCCCCCAGGGGTTGGGCCCCTGGAGCTGGTGTTCGGGGCCC
>NW_026114953.1:0-31237 GCF_025201925.1 Gopherus flavomarginatus | reverse complement strand
GGGCCCCTTGGAGCTGGTGTTGGGGCCCCCAGGGGTTAGGCCCCTGGAGCTATGGTTCGGGCGCTCAGGGGTTGGGCCCCTGGAGCTGGTGTTGGGGCCCCCAGGGGTTGGGACCCTGGAACTGGTGTTCGGGCCCCCGGGGGTTAGGCCCCTGGAGTTATGGTTCGGGCGCTCAGGGGTTGGGCCCCTGGAACTGGTGTTCGGGCACCCAGGGGTTGGGCCCCTGGAGCTGGGGTTGGGGCCCCCTCGGGTTAGGCCCCTGGAGCTATGGTTCGGGCGCTCAGGGGTTGGGGCCCTGGAACTGGTGTTCGGGCACCCAGGGCTTGGGCCCTTGGAGCTGGTGTTGGGGCCCCCAGGGGTTAGGCCCCTGGAGCTATGGTTCGGGCGCTCAGGGGTTGGGCCCCTGGAGCTGGTGTTGGGGCCCCCAGGGGTTGGGCCCCTGGAGCTGGGGTTGGGGCCCCCTGGGGTTAGGCCCCTGGAGCTATGGTTCGGGCGCTCAGGGGTGGGGCCTCTGGAACTGGTGTTGGGCCCCCCAGGAGTTGGGCCCCTGGAGCTGGGGTTGGGGCCCCCGGGGGTTAGGCCCCTGGAGCTATGGTTCGGGCGCTCAGGGGTTGGGCCCCTGGAGCTGTTGTTGGTGTCCCCAGGGGTTGGGCCCCCGGAGCTGGTATTGGGGCCCAAGGGGTTAGGCCATTTGAGCTATGGTTCAGGCGCTCAGGGGTTGGGCCCCTGGAGCTATGGTTCGGGCGCTCAGGGGTTGACCCCTGGAGCTATGGTTCTGGCACTCAGGGGTTGGGCCCTTGGAAGTGGTGTTCGGACCCACAGAGGTTAGGCCCCTGAAGCTATGGTTCGGGTGCTCAGTAGTTGGGCCCCTGAATCTGGTTTTGGGGCCCCCAGGTGTTGGGCCCCTGGAGCTGGTATTGGGGCCCCAGGGGTTGGTCCCCTGGAGCTATGGTTCGGGCGCTCTTGGGTTGGGCTCCTGGAGGTGGTGTTGTGGCCCCCAGGGGTTGGGCTCCTGGAGCTGGTGTTGGGGCCCCAAGGGGTTGGGCCCCTGGAGCTGGGCTTTTGGTCCCCGGGGGTTAGGCCCTAGGAGGTATGGTTCGGGCGCTCAGGGGTTGGGCCCCTGGAGCTATAGTTCGAGCGCTCAGTGGTTGGGGTCCAGGAGCTGGGGTCGAGGGCCCCAGGGGTTGGGTCCCTGGAGCTGTGGTTGGAACCCCCGGGGGTTAGGCCCCTAGAGCTATGGTTCGGGCGCTCAGGGGTTGGGCCCCTGGAGCTAGGGTCGAGGGCCCCAGGGGTTGGGCCCCTGGAGCTGGGGTTAGGGCCCCCGGGGGTTAGGCCCCTTGAGCTATGGTTCGGGTGCTCAGGGGTTAGGCCCCTGGAGCTGGTGTTGGGGCCCCCAGGGATTGGGCCACTGGAGCTGGTGTTGGGGCCCCAGGGGTTAAGCCATTTGAGCTATGGTTCAGGCGCTCAGGGGTTGGGCCCATGGAGCTATGGTTCGGGCGCTCAGGGGTTGAGCCCCTGCAGCTATGGTTCGGGCGCTCAGGGTTTGGGGCCCTGGAGCTGGTGTTGGGGCCCCCAGGGGTTAGGCACCTGGAGGTATCGTTCGGGCGCTCAGGCGTTGGGCCCTTGGAGGGCCCCCCGGGGTTAGGCCCCTGGAGCTATGGTTCGGGCGCTCAGGGGTTGAGCCCCTGGAGCTGGTGTTGGGGCCCCTGACCGAAAGTCACCCCCTGCTCTCCCATCCCCCACGAAGACACTCCCCTCTCCATCACAGTAATGCCTAGTGCATTTCCTGCATGGAGAAAGAGTGAATCCGTGTGGCCCCCTGGAGCTGGGGTTGAGGGCCTCAGAGGTTGGGTCCCTGGAGCTGCGGTTGGGGCCCCCGGGGGTTAGGCCCCTGGATCTATGTTTCGGGCGCTCAGGGGTTGGGCCCCTGGAGCTGCTGTTGGGGCTCCCAGGGGGTGGGTCCCTGGCGCTGGGTTTGGGGCCCCTAGGGGTTAGGCCCCTGGAGCTATTGTTCGGGCACTCAGGGGTTGGGCCCCTGGAGCTGGTGTTGGGTCCCCCAGGGGTTAGGCCCCTGGAGCTATGGTTCGGGCGCTCAGGGGTTGGGCCCTTGCAGCTGGTGTTGGGGCCCACAGAGGTTAGGCCCCTGGAGCTATGGTTCGGGCGCTCAGGTTTTGGGCCCTTGGAGCTGGGGTGGGGGCCCCCAGGGGTTAGGCCCCTGGAGCTATGGTTCAAGTGCTCAGGGTTTCGGCCCCTGGAGCTGGTGTTGGGGTCCCCAGGGTTTAGGCCCCTGGAGGTATTGTTCGGGAGCTCAGGGGTTGGGCCCCTGGAGCTGGGGTTGGCGCCCCCAGGGGTTAGGCCCCTGGAGCTATGGTTCGGGCTCTCAGGGGTTGGACCCTTGGAGCTCGTGTTGGGGCCCCCAGGGGTTGGGCCCCTGGAGCTGGTGTTGGGGCCCCAGGGGTTAGGCCCCTGGAGCTATTGTTCGGGTGCTCAGGGGTTGGGCCCCTGGAGCTATGGTTCGGGCGCTCAGGGTTTGGGCCCCTGGAGTTGGGGTCGAGGGCCCCAGGTGTTGGGCCCCTTGAGCTGGGGTTCGGGCCACCAGGGGTCTGGCGCTTGGAGCTGGGGTTGGGGCCCCCAGGGGTTAGGCCCCTGGAGCTAGGGTTCGGGCGCTAAAGGGTTGGGCCCCTGGAGCTATAGTTCGAGCACTCAGTGGTTGGGCCCCTGGAGCTGGGGTCGAGGGCCCCAGGGGTTGGGCCCCTGGAGCTGTGGTTAGACCCCCGGGTGTTAGGTCCCTGGAGCTATGTTTCGGGCGCTCAGGGGTTGGGCCCCTGGAGCTGGGGTTGGGGCCCTCGGGGGTTAGGCCCCTGGAGCTATGGTTCAGGCGCTCAGGGGTTGGACCCCTGGAGCTGGTTTTGGGGCCCCCAGGGGTTGGTCCCCCGGATCTGGTGTTGGGGCCCCAGGGGTTAGGGAATTTGAGCAATGATTTATTCGCTCAGGGGTTGGGCCCCTGGAGCTATGGTTCGGGCGCTCAGGGGTTAAGCCCCTGGAGCTATAGCTCGGGCGCTCAGGGTTTGGGGCCCTGGAGCTGGTGTTGGGGCCCCCAGGGGTTAGGCACCTGGAGGTATTGTTCGGGCGCTCAGGTGTTGGGCCCTTGGATCTGGTGTTCGGGCCCCCAGGGGTTAGGCCCCTGGAGCTATGGTTTGGGCGCTCAGGGGTTGGGCCCCTGGAGCTGGTGTTGGGGCCCCTGACCGAAAGTCACCCCCTGCTCTCCCATCCCCCACGAAGACACTCCCCACTCCATCACAGTAATGCCTACTGCATTTCCTGCATGGAGGAAGAGTGAATCCGTGTGGCCACATAGGGTAATGCACAGAGCATTTCCCCGCATGGAGCAACAGTGACACCATGTAGCCACACAGGGTAATACACAGAGCATTTCCCCGCATGGAGCAACAGTGGCACCATGTGCTCACGCACGGTAATGCACAGAGCATTTTCTCCCAAGACCTTTGGTTCGGGAGCTCTGGGGTTGGGGCCCTGAAGCTGGTGTTGGGGCCCCCAGCGGTTGGGCCCCTGGAGCTCGTGTTGTGGTCCCAGGGGTTAGGGCGCTGGAGATATGGTTCGGGCTCTCAGGGGTTGGGCCTCTGGAGCGGGGGTCGAGGGCCCCAGGGTTTAGACCCCTAGAGCTGGGGTTGTGGCCCCCTGGGGTTAGGCCCTTGGAGCTATGGTTTGGGCGTTCACAGTTTGAGCCCTTCGAGCTGGTTTTGGGGCCCCCAGGGGTTGGGCCCCTGGAGCTGGGGTTGGGGCCCCTAGGGGTTACGCAACTGGAGCTATGGTTCGGGCGCTCAAGGGTTGGGCCCCTGGAGCTGGTGTTGGGGCCCCCAGGGGTTGGGCCCCTGGAGATGGTGTTGCGGCCCCAGTGGTTAGGCCCCTGGAGCTATGGTTTGGGCGCTCAGGGGTTGGGCCCCTGGAGCTGGTGTTGGGGCCCCCAGGGGTTGGTCCCCTGGAGCTGGGGTTGGGGCCCCCAGGGTTTAGGCCCCTGGAGCTATGGTTCGGGCGCTCAGGTTTTGGGCCCTTGGATCTGGGGTGGGGGCCCCCAGGGGTTAGGCCCCTGTAGCTATGTTTCGAGCGCTAAAGGGTTGGGCCCCTGGAGCTGATGTTGCGGCCCCCATGGGTTTGGCCCCTGGAGGTATTCTTCGGGCCCTCAGGGGTTGGGCCCTATAGCTGGTGTTTGTGCTCCCAGGTGTTGGGCCCCTTGAGCTGGAGTTGGGGCCCCTAGGGGTTAGGCCCCTGGAGCTATGGTTCAGGCGCTCAGGGCTTGGGCCCTTGGAGCTGGTTTTGGGGACCACAGAGGTTAGGCCCCTGGAGCTATGGTTCGGGCGCTCAGGAGTTGGGCCCCTGGAGCTGGTGTTGGGGCCCCCAGGGGTTGGGCCCGTGGAGCTGGTGTTGGGGCCCCAGGGATTAGGCCCCTGTAGCTATGGTTCGGGCGCTCAGGGATTGGGCCCCTGGAGCTATGGTTCGGGCGCTCAGGGGTTGAGCCCCTGGAGCTGGTGTTGGGGCCCCCAGGGGTTGGGCCCCTGGAGCTGGGCTTGGGGCCCCCAGGGATTAGGCCCCTGGAGCTATGGTTCGAGCGCTCAAGGATTGGGCCCCTGGAGCTGGTGTTGGGGCCCCATGGGTCAGGCCCCTGGAGCTATCTTTCGGGCGCTCAGGGTTTGGGACCCTGGAGCTGCTGTTCGGTCCCCCAGGGGTTAGGCCCCTGGAGGTATGGTTCGAGCGCTCAAGGGTTGGGCCCCTGGAGCTGGTGTTGGGGCCCCAGGGGTCAGGCCCCTGGAGCTATCTTTCGGGCGCTCAGGGGTTGGGACCCTGGAGCTGCTGTTCGGTCCACCAGGGGTTAGGCCCCTGGAGGTATGGTTCGGGCACTCAGGGGTTGGGCCCCTGGAGCTGGTGTTGGGACCCCTGACCTAAAGTCACCCCCTGGTCTCCCATCCCCCACACAGACAGTCCCCACTCCATCACAGTAATGCCCAGAGCATTTCACGCATGGAGCAACAGCGACACCATGTAGCCACACAGGGTAATACACAGAGAATTTCCCCGCATTGAGCAACAGTGACACCATGTGTTCACGCAGGGTAATGCACAGAGCATTTCCTGCATGGAGCTATTGTTCTGGAGCTCTGGGGTTGGGCCCCTGGAGCTGGTGTTGGGGCCCCAGGGGTTCGGCCCCTGGCGCTATGGTTCGGGGGCTCAGGGGTTGGACCCTTTGAGCTAGGGTGGGGGCCCCCAGGGGTTAGGCCCCTGGAGCTATGGTTCGGGCACTCAGGGGTTGGGCCCGTGGAGCTGGTATTGGGGCCCCCAGGGGTTAGGCCCCTGGAGGTATTATTCGGGCGCTCAGGGGTTGGGCCCTTGGAGCTTGTGTGGGGGCCCCCAGGGATTAGGCCCCTGGAGCTATGGTTCCGGCGCTCAGGGGTTGGGACCCTGGAGCTGGTGTTTGGGCCCCCAGGGGTTGCGCCCCTGGAGCTGGTGTTGGGGCCCCAGGTGTTAGGCCCCTGGAGCTATGGTTCGGGCGCTCAGGGGTTGGGCCGCTGGAGCTCTTGTTGTGGCCCGCGGGGGTTAGGCCCCTGGAGCTATGGTTCGGGCTCTCAGGGGTTGGGCCCCTGGAGCTGGTTTTGGGGCCCCCAGGGGTTGGGCCCCTGGAGCTGGGGTTGGGGCCCACAGGGGTTAGGCCCCTGGAGCTTTGGTTCGGGTGCTCAGGGGTTGGGCGCCCGGAGCTGGTGTTGGGGCCCCAAGGGGTTGGGCTCCTGGAGCTGGTGTTGGGGCCCCAGGGGTTAGGCCCCTGGAGCTATGGTTCGGGTGCTCAGGGGTTGGGCCACTGTAGCTATGCTTCGGGCGCTCAGGGGTTGGGCCCCTTAAGCTGGGGTCGAGGGTCCAAGGGGTTGGGCCCCTGGAGCTGGGGTTGGGGTCCCGGGGGTTAGGCCCCTGAAGCTGGGGTTGGGGCCCTCCAGGGGTTAGGCCCCTGGATCTATGGTTCGGGCGCTCAGGGGTTGGGCCCTTGGAGCTTGGGTGGGGGCCCCCAGGTGTTAGGCCCCTGGAGTTATGGTTCGGGAGCTCAGGGGCTGGGCCCCTGGAGCTAATGTTGGGGCCCCCAGTGGCTGGGCCCCTGGAGATTTTGTTGGGTCCCCAGGGGTTGGGCCTCTGCACCTGGTGTTGGGGCCGTCAGGAGTTGGACCCGGCAGCTATGGTTCGGGCGCTCAGGGTTTGGGCCCCGGAGCTGGTGTTGGGGCCCCGAGGGGTTGGGCCCTGGAGCTGGTGTTGCGGCCCCCAGGGGTTGGGCCCCTGGGGCTGGGGTTGGGGCCCCCGGGGGTTAGGCCAATGGAGCTATGGTTCGGACGCTTAGGGGTTCTGCCCCTGGAGCTGGTGTTGGGGCCTCTAGGGGTTGGGCCCCTGGAGCTGGGGTCGAGGGCCCCAGGGGTTGGGCCTTTTAGCTGGGGTTGGGGCCCCCGGGGGTTTGGCCCCTGGAGCTATGGTTCGGGCGCTCAGGGGTTGGTCCCTTGGAGCTGGGGTGGGGGCCCCCAGGCTTTAGGCCCCTGGAGCTATGGTTCGGGCGCTCAGGGATTCGGCCCCTGGAGCTGGTGTTGGGGCCCCCAGGGGTTAGGCCCCTGGAGGTATTGTTCGGGCGCTCAGGTGTTGGGCCCTTGGTACTGGTGTTTGTACCCCCAGGGGTTAGGCCCCTGGAGCTATGGTTCGGGCGCTCAGGGGTTGGGCCCCTGGAGCTGGTGTTGGGGCCCATAGGGGTTGGGACCCTGGAGCTTGTGTTGGGGCCCCCGGGGGTTAGGCCACTGGAGTTATGGTTCGGGCACTCAGGGGTTGGGCCCCTGGAACTGGTGTTCGGGCCCCCAGGGGTTGGGCCCCTGGAGCTTGGGTTGGGGCCCCCAAGGGTTTAGGCCTCTGGAGCTATGGTTCGGGCGCTCAGGGGTTGGGCCCCTGTAACTGGTGTTGGGGCCCCCAGGGGTTGGGCCCCTGGAGCTGGGGTTGGCGCCCCCGGGGGTTAGGCCCCTGGAGCTATGGTTCGGGCGCTTAGGGGTTGGGCCCCTCTAGCTGGTGTTGCGGCCCCCAGGGGTTGGGCCCCCGGAGCTGGTGTTGGGGCCCCCAGGGGTTAGGCCCCTGGAGCTATGGTTCGGGCGCTCAGGGGTTGGGCCCTTGTGTCACGGAGTCACCGGACGATGCTCTGAAACTGCTCCCCACAAAGCCAGTCAGGACTTTGGGGAGCCTCCTCTCCCTTGGAGCAGACTTGTTCAGGGCAAGAAGCTCACACAGCTTCACCTCCTGGGTCTCTCCTTGGAGCATTTAGCATCCTCTGCCCCTCCGTGCGCTTCCCACAGCGAGTCCACCCCAGCGGGTTCCTGGGGAAGCCACCTGGTTCTGCACCCCCACTTTGCAGTCAGACGTGACTCTCAGCTAGCCAGTAACACAGAGGTTTATTCGATGACAGGAACAGGGTCTAAAACAGAGCTTGTAGGTACCGCGAACCGGACCCCTCGGCTGGGTCCATTCTGGGGGGCAGTGAGCCAGACCCCCAGGTCTGCCCTCCACCCTTGACCCCAGCCAGCTCCAGACTAACAACCCCTCCCCGCCCCTCCTCTCTCCTCAGCCCCTTTCCCGGGCCAGGAGGTCACCTGATCCCTTTGTCTCCAACACCTTCAGCTGGCACCTTTGCAGAGGAGGGGCCCAGGCCATCAGTTGCTAGGAGACAGAGTGTCAGGCATTTAGGTGCACTGGCCCTTTGCTCTGCCAGATACTTAAGAACTGCCATGGGGACACTGAGGCACCAACACAGTATTCAGAGGAAACATTAAGAACTTTCCCAGTTCGTCACATCTCTCCCCCCTTCGAGACCGAACTGAGCGAGGTCACTCCTGCCAGTGACCTGGGGAAGTTCGAACCCACCAACGTTCCCATGGATGCCCCAGCATCTCTCCCATTCCTTGGTGTGAGTTACACCAGGACAGTCCAGTCTCACACCCTCCCGTAGGTCGGGTGTGCTTGATGGCACTTGCAGGCCGCATGTGGGAAGGTTTATGCGGCTTGAACCTTTTTGCTATCCCCAACACCCCTGGGGTTCAAACTGGGACGGGGTCTTCTCCCCGCTCTATGGGCTGCAATTCAGGCTCTCTTGGTTAAGAGCCCCCACCTTGGCCTTTGCCAGCTCTGGGCTTGGGCAGCCGCTTCCCACTTTGTGGCCCAGACACAACACCTCTGCCGTCCCCCCTTACACTTTCCAGCTTTCAAGGTCAGTCCCACCTCCTTGAGGCAGCCCAGCCCCCTCTTCACCTGGGACACCTGTTCCTCCCAGGTCTGGCTAAAGATGCACATGTTATCAGTGTCTGCCAGGGCCAAGTTCTCCATCGCCCTCAGCTTGTCTAGAATCTCCCCAGGCCTAGGCATGGGGTCGGCATCGGACACTGTGATGGCTTTAAGCTTCTGATAGCCCCCATAAAACCAGATCTTCCTGTCTCCCTTGGGGATCAGCCCCATGGGTGAGGCCCATGGGCTGTAAAACGGCTGGATCCCATCTAAAGCCAGCATGTCCCTGACCTCTCTCTCCAGGTTCTGGGCTGCTTTCCCAGTGACTCTGAATGGGGAACACCTGATGGGGAGATTGTCTCCCACCTCAGGGAAGAGATCCCCCAGGGGGTCTTCCCCCCTCTCCATCCAATCCTCCCCCTTCAGGTCCAGGGGTCCCCTCACTCTCCTCCCATCCAGCAGCTCAAATGGGAAGAACCCTGTGGATTCCTGGGGCACCACCAGCTGCCTTCCGATTCCCCCCAGTTCTACTTCCCCTTGGGGAGCCCATTCCCGGTACAGGAATCCCTCGTCCTGCAGGACTCTGTCCCTGCAGCCTTCCCCAAGGGGGTTTGCAGCGCTGTGGCCAGCAAGTTCCCTCAGCTTCTCCAAGGAGGGATCCCTCTGCAGCTCAGTCTGGGATTCAGCAGCTGGGGCAGGGAGTGGGACCTGCTCCCTCTCGCTGGCTGGGCCTGGGGTCACAGCCCCCCTGAGCCCTGTCCCTGGTAGCTCCCTCCCTGCTGTGTAATCACTTCCCAGCAGCACGTCTGGACTAGGCAAACCTGTTTGGCAGCTGACCTGCCCTGCCTGGGTGTCCCCCCACTCAGCTGGGGTCTCAGCTCCCCCCATGCTCAGCGCTGCCCTTGCTGTCCCAGTGGGGGCAGGCAGTGAGCTCTCTGCTCTGGTCACAGCATCAGAGCCAGCGTGAGCCCCCTCTCCGGTGTGCAGGGGGGCGGGGAGCATCTCTCCCTCCCACTCAGCCCCAGGGGGCTGGTTACAGGTAGGCAGGTATCCTGAGCCCAGCAGCCCCTCCCCTCTGCCAACCAGGTCATTTGCATTTTCACTGACCATTTCCATCCTAGCCAATTGGTTCCCTGGATTTGAATTCAAACCCTCGGCCGTTACAGGAGCAGGGCCTGGATCCTGTCCCATGGGGAGACAGTCACCCCCCAACAGGGCCTCCCAGCCGATATCCTGGAGAACCCCAACTACCAGCCAGCCTGACCCCTTCTGGGTCTGTACAGGGATCTGGGCCATAGGCAGGGCGAGGGGCTTCACCCCAGGGAACTTCACCCAGGTTCCACAGTCCCTCAGCATCTGGGGCTGCACCACCACAGTTCTCTCTGTCCCAGGGTCTCGCCCCCGCAGGCGTGTTTCCCCACTAACCCCTGGGCAGCCCCCTATGTCTCTCTGCTCCACCATCACCAGTCCACGCTGCTGCTGCTTCTCATGCAGCTTTTCCTCGGGCTCTTCCTTTCTCTCATGGTCCTCTCGCTCTCTCGGGCTCTGCTCCCATCCCATCCGTCTCCAATCTCGTGATGGGGAACCCAATCGTGAAGACCCTCGTCTGATTGGGGACCAGACTCCCGGGGATGCCTGGCTGATGCTCCAGCTGCTCTCAGATCCTCTTGTAGCCCCATCTGGGCCAGGGATCTGCTCCTCAGAGCGGTGCTTCTCCTTCAACTGCACGATTAACTGTGCCTTGGTGAATTTCCCCATGCGTAACCCTCTCTTTGTGAACAGGATCACAATGTCCTTCTCAAGGAGATGGTGATAGGCCATCACTTCACCGTTCCCAAGTGGCTCTGGACTCACAGGCCTGTGTGCTCTTGGCTCCCCCATGGTTTCCAGGAAGAACCCCGGGTGTGCCAGCCCTTCTCGTGATCACCACCTCTTTGCCAGAGTCGAGCTGCAGACTCCTCCGCCCCTGGGACTGCTCCTGCAATCCCCCGGGGAACCCTGCTACTGCAAAATCCTTCTCTCTCCCAGGGTCGAGCGGCAAGCTCCTCTGCCCCTGAGACTGCTCGCTGCAATCCTCAGCGGGACCCCGTTACTCCAACAGTCCTTCTCGCTGGTCACACACTCCCAGAGGTTAACTGCCCCCTGAAACCGTCCCTCTCTGAGCCTTCAGCACGCCTGGTCCTCATTATCCCTACTTTGTTTTACTGCTCCCCAGTCACTTACTGCAAGCAGAGCAATTCACGGGGTGCAGTACGTCCCGCCGCTGCCACCAGTTGTCACGGAGTCACCGGGCGATGCTCTGGAACTGCTCCCCACAAAGCCAGTCAGGACTTTGGGGAGCCTCCTCTCCCTTGGAGCAGACTTGTTCAGGGCAAGAAGCTCACACAGCTTCACCTCCTGGGTCTCTCCTTGGAGCATTTAGCATCCTCTGCCCCTCCGTGCGCTTCCCACAGCGAGTCCACCCCAGCGGGGTCCTGGGGAAGCCACCTGGTTCTGCACCCCCACTTTGCAGTCAGACGTGACTCTCAGCTAGCCAGTAACACAGAGGTTTATTCGATGACAGGAACAGGGTCTAAAACAGAGCTTGTAGGTACCGCGAACCGGACCCCTCGGCTGGGTCCATTCTGGGGGGCAGTGAGCCAGACCCCCAGGTCTGCCCTCCACCCTTGACCCCAGCCAGCTCCAGACTAACAACCCCTCCCCGCCCCTCCTCTCTCCTCAGCCCCTTTCCCGGGCCAGGAGGTCACCTGATCCCTTTGTCTCCAACACCTTCAGCTGGCACCTTTGCAGAGGAGGGGCCCAGGCCATCAGTTGCTAGGAGACAGAGTGTCAGGCATTTAGGTGCACTGGCCCTTTGCTCTGCCAGATACTTAAGAACTGCCATGGGGACACTGAGGCACCAACACAGTATTCAGAGAAAACATTAAGAACTTTCCCAGTTCGTCACACCTTGGAGCTGGGGTGGGTGCCCCCATGTGATAGGCCCCTGAAGCTATGGTTCGGGCGCTCAGGGGTTGGGCCCCTGGAGCTGGTGTTGGGACCACAGGGGCTGGGAACCTGGAGCTGGTGTTGGGGCCCCAGGGGCTAGGCCGCTGGAGCTATGGTTCGGGCGCTCAGGGGTTGGTCCCCTGGAGCTGGTGTTGGGGCCCCCAGGGGTTAGGCCCCTGGAGCTATGGTTCGGGCGCTCAGGGGTTGGGCCCCTTTAGCTGGTGTTGGGGCCCCCAGGGGTTAGGCCCCTGGAGGTATTGTTCGGGCGCTCAGGTGTTGGGCCCTTGGATCTGGTGTTGGAGCTCGCAGGGGTTAGGCCCCTGGAGCTTTGGTTCGGAGGCTCAGGGGTTGGCCCCTGGAGCTATGGTTCGGGCGCTCAGTGTTTGGGCCCCTGGAGCTGGGGTCGAAGGCCCCAGGGGTTGGGCCCCTGGAGCTGGGGTTGGGGCCCTCGGGGGTTAGGCCGCTAGAGCTATGGTTTGGGCGCTCAGGGTTTGGGCCCCTGGAGCTGGTGTTGGGGCCCCCAGGGGTTGGGCCCCTGGAGCTGAGGTTAGGGCCCCTAGGGTTAGGCTCCTGCAGCTATGGTTCAGGCGCTCAGGGGTTGGGCCCCGGAGCTGGTGTTGGGGCCCCCAGGGGTTGGGCTCCTGGAGCTGGTGTTGCGGCCCCCAGGGGTTGGGCCCCTGGGGCTGGGGTTGGGGACCCCGGGGGTTAGGCCCCTGGAGCTATGGTTCGGACGCTTAGGGGTTCTGCCCCTGGAGCTGGTGTTGGGGCCTCCAGGGGTTGGGCCCCTGGATCTGGGGTTGGGGCCCCCAGGGGTTAGGCCACTGGAGCTATGGTTTGGGCTCTGAAGGGTTGGGCCCCTGGAATTGGTGTTGGAGCCCCCAGGGGTTGGGCCCTTGGAGCTCGTGTTGGGGTCTAAGGGGTTAGGCCCCTGGAGCTATGGTTCGGGCACTCAGGGGTTGGGCCCGTGGAGCTGGTGTTGGGGCCCCCAGGGGTTAGGCCCCTGGAGGTATTGTTCGGGCGCTCAGGGGTTGGGCCCCCTGAACTGGTGTTGGGGCCCCGAGGGGCTGGAACCCTGGAGCTGGGGTTGGGGCCCCGGGGGTTAGGCCCCTGGAGCTATGGTTTGGGCGCTCAGGGATTGGGCCCCTGGAGCTGGTGTTGGGGCCCCCAGGGGTTGGGCTCCTGGAGCTGGGGTTGGGGCTCCTAGGGGTTAGGCCCGTGGAGCTATGGTTCGGGCGCTCAGGGGTTGGGCCCTTGCAGCTGGTGTTCGGGCCCACAGAGGTTAGGCCCCTGAAGCTATAGTTCGGGTGCTCAGGAGTTGGGCCCCTGGAGCTGATGTTGGGGCCCCCAGGGGTTGGGCCCGTGGAGCTGGTGTTGGGGCCCCAGGGGTTAGGCCCCTGGAGCTATGGTTCGGGCGCTCTGGGGTTGGGCCCCTGGAGCTGGTGTTGCGGCCCCCAGGGGTTGGGCTCCTGGAGCTGGGGTTGGG
This sequence comes from Gopherus flavomarginatus, assembly GCF_025201925.1. NCBI lineage: Eukaryota > Metazoa > Chordata > Testudines > Testudinidae > Gopherus > Gopherus flavomarginatus. Next base: position 18,465 of record NW_026114953.1, on the reverse strand, counting down.
GCCCCCAGGGGTTAGTCCCCTGGAGCGATGGTTCAGGCTCTAACGGGATGGGCCCGTGGAGCTATGGTTCGGGCGCTCAGGGGTTGGGCACCTGGAGCTCGTGTTGGGGCCCCCAGGGGTTGGGCCCCTGGAGCTGGTGTTGGGGCCCCAGGGGATAGGCCCCTGGAGCTATGGTTCGGGCGCTCAGGAGTTGAGCCCCTGGAGCTGGTGCTGGGGCACCCAGGGGTTAGGCTCCTGGAGCTGGTGTTGGGGCCCCGAGGGGTTGGGCCCCTGGAGCTATGGTTCCGGCGCTCAGGGATTGGGCCCGTGGAGCTGGTGTTGGGGCCCCCAGGGGTTAGGCCCCTGGAGGTATTGTTCGGGCGCTCAGGGGTTGGGCCCCCTGAACTGGTGTTGGGGCCCCCAGGGGCTGGAACCCTGGAGCTGGGGTTGGGGCCCCGGGGGTTAGGCCCCTGGAGCTATGGTTTGGGCGCTCAGGGATTGGGCCCCTGGAGCTGGTGTTGGGGCCCCCAGGGGTTGGGCTCCTGGAGCTGGGGTTGGGGCTCCTAGGGGTTAGGCCCGTGGAGCTATGGTTCGGGTGCTTTGGGGTTGGGCCCCTGGAGCTGGTGTTGGGGCCCCCAGGGGTTAGGCCCCTGGAGCTATGGTTCGGGCGCTCAGGGGTTGGGCCCTTGCAGCTGGTGTTCGGGCCCACAGAGGTTAGGCCCCTGAAGCTATAGTTCGGGCGCTCAGGAGTTGGGCCCCTGGAGCTGATGTTGGGTCCCCCAGGGGTTGGGCCCGTGGAGCTGGTGTTGGAGCCCCAGGGGTTAGGCCCCTGGAGCTATGGTTCGGGTGCTCTGGGGTTGGGCCCCTGGAGCTGGTGTTGCGGCCCCCAGGGGTTGGGCTCCTGGAGCTGGGGTTGGGGCCCCTAGGGGTTAGGCCACTGGAGCTATGGTTTGGGCGCTCAGGGGTTGGGCCCCTGGAGCTGGTGTTGGGGCCCCCAGGTGTTGGGCCCCTGGAGCTGCTGTTGCGGCCCCAGGGGTTAGGCCCCTGGAGCTATGGTTCGGGCTCTAAGGGGATGGGCCCGTGGAGCTATGGTTCGGGCGGTCAGGGGTTGGGCCCCTGGAGCTCGTGTTGGGGCCCCCAGGGGTTGGGCCCCGGGAGCTGGTATTGGGGCCCCAGGGGATAGGCCCCTGGAGCTATGGTTCGGGCGCTCAGGAGTTGAGCCCCTGGAGCTGGTGCTGGGGCACCCAGGGGTTGGGCTCCTGGAGCTGGTGTTGGGGCCCCGAGGGGTTGGACCCCTGGAGCTATGGTTCCAGCGCTCAGGGCTTGGGCCCCTGGAGCTGGTGCTGGGGCCCCCAGGGGTTGGGCCCCTGGAGCTGGGGTTGGGGCCCCCGGGGGTTAGGCCCCTGGAGCTATGTTTCGGACGCTTACGGATTCTGCCCCTGGAGCTGGTGTCGGGGACTCCAGGGGTTGGGCCCCTGGAGCTGGGGTTGGGGCCCCCAGGGGTTAGGCCACTGGAGCTATGGTTTGGGCTATCAGGGGTTGGGCCCCTGGAGTTGGTGTTGGGGCCCCCAGGCGTTGGGCCCCTGGAGCTCGTGTTGGGGCCCCAGGGGTTAGGCCCCTGGGGGTATGGTTCGGGTGCTCATGGGTTGGGCCCCTGGAGCTGGTGTTGGGGCCCCGAGGGGTTGGGCCCCTGGAGCTATGGTTCGGTCTCTCAGGGGTTGGGCCCCTGGAGCTATGGTTTGGGCGCTCACGGGTTGGGCTCCTGGAGCTGGGGTCAAGGGCCCCAGGGTTTGGACCCCTGAAGCTGGGGTTGTGGCCCCCTGGGGTTAGGCCCATGGAGCTGTGGTTCGGACACTCACGGGTTGTGCCCCTGCAGCTGGTGTTGGGGTCCCCAGGGGTTGGGCCCCTGGAGCTGGGGTTTGGGCCCCCAGGGGTTAGGCCCCTGGAGCTATGGTTCGGGCGCTCACGGGTTGGGCCCCTGGAGCTCGTGTTGGGGCCCCCAGGGGTTGGGACCCTGGAGCTGGTGTTGGGGCCCCAGGGGTTAGGCCCCTGGAGCTATGGTTCGGGCGCTCAGGGGTTGGGCCCTTGGAGCTGTGGTTCGGGCGCTCAGGGGTTGGGCCCCTAGAGCTTGTGTTGGAGCCCCCAGGTGTTGGGCCCCTGGACCTGGAGTTAGGGCCCCCAGGGATTAGTCCCCTGGAGCTATGGTTCGGGCACTCAGGGGTAGGGCCCGTGGAGCTGGTGTTGGGGCCCCCAGGGGTTAGGCCCCTGGAAGTATTGTTCGGGTGCTCAGGGGTTGTTCCCCTTGAACTGGTGTTGGGGCCCCCAGGGGTTGGACAACTGGAGCTGGGGTTGGGGCCCCGGGGGTTAGGCCCCTGGAGCTATGGTTCGAGCGCTCAGGGGTTGGGCCCCTGGAGCTGGTGTTGGGGCCCCAGGTGTTAGACCCCGGAGCTATGGTTCGGGCGCTCAGGGTTTGAGCCCCTGGAGCTGGGGTCGAGCGCCTCAGGGGTTGGGTCCCTGGAGCTGGGGTTGGGGCCACCGGGGTTAGGCCCCTGGATCTATGTTTCGGGCAATCAGGGGTTGGGCCCCTGGAGCTGATGTTGGGGCCCCCAGGGATTGGGCCCCTGGAGCTATGGTTCGGGCGCTCTGGGGTTGGGCCCCTTGAGCTGGTGTTGGGGCCTCCAGGGGTTGGACCCCTGGAGCTGGGGTTGGGGCCCCAGGGGTTAGGCCCCTTGAGCTATGGTTCGGGCGCTCAGGGGTTGGGCCCCTGGAGCTGGTGTTGGGGCCCCAGGGCTTAGGCCCCCGAGCTATGGTTTGTGCGCTCAGGGGTTGAGCCCGTGGAGCTGGGGTCGAAGGCCTCAGGAGTTGGGCCCCTGGAGCTGGTGTTGGGGCCCCCAGGGGTTAGGCCTCTGCAGCTGGGGTTGGGGCCCCTAGGGGTTAGGCCTCTGAAGCAATGGTTCGGGCGCTCAGGGGTTGGGCCCCTGGAGCTGGTGTTGGGGCCCCCAGGGGTTGGGCCCCTGGAGCTATGATTTGGGCGCTGAGGGGTTGGGCCCCTGGAGCTGGTGTTGGGGCCCCAGTGGTTAGGCCCCTGGAGCTATGGTTCGGGAGCTGAGGGGTTGGGCCCCTGGAGCTGGTGTTCGGGCCCCCAGGGGTTGGCCCCCTGGAGCTATGGTTTGGGCGCTCTGGGGTTGGGCCCCTGGAGCAGATGTTGGGGCCCCCAGGGGTTGGGCCCCTGGAGCTCATGTTGGGGCCCCAGGGATTAGGCCCCTGGAGGTATGGTTCGGTCGCTCAGGGTTTGGGCCCCTGGAGCAGATGTTGGGGCCCCCAGGGGTTGGGCTCCTGGAGCTGGTGTTGGAGCCCCGAGGGTTTGGGCCCCTGGAGCTGCGGTTGGGGTCCCCGGGGGTCAGGCCCCTGGAGCTATGGTTCCGGCGCTCAGGGGTTGGGCCCCTGGAGTTGGTGTTGGGGCCCCCAGGGGTTGAGCCCCTGGAGCTCATGGTGGGGCCCCGGGGGTTAGGCCCCTGGAGGTATGGTTCGGGCGCTCTGGAGTTGGGCCCCTTGAGCTGGTGTTGGGGCCCCCAGGGGTTGGACCCCTGGAGCTGGGGTTGGGGCCCCGGGGGTTAGGCCCCTTGAGCTATGGTTTGGGCGCTCACGGGTTGGGCTCCTGGAGCTGGGGTCAAGGGCCCCAGGGTTTGGACCCCTGGAGCTGGGGTTGGGGCCCCCTGGGGTTAGGCCCGTGGAGCTGTGGTTCGGACGCTCACGGGTTGTGCCCCTGGAGCTGGTGTTGGGGTCCCCAGGGGTTGGGCCCCTGGAGCTGGGGTTGGGGCCCCCAGGGGTTAGGCCCCTGGAGCTATGGATCAGGCGCTCAGGGGTTGGGCCCCTGGAGCTCGTATTGGTGCCCCCTGGGGTTAGGCCCCTGGAGCTGGTGTTGCGGCCCCAGGGGTTAGACCCCTGGAGCTATGGTTCGGGCGCTCAGGGGTTGGGCCCCTGGAGCTGTGGTTTGGGCGCTCAGGGGTTGGGCCCCTGGAGCTGGTGTTGGAGCCCCCAGGTGTTGGGCCCCTGGACCTGGGATTAGGGCCCCCAGGGATTACGCCCCTGGAGCTATGGTTCGGGCGCTCAGGTTTTGCGCCCTTGGAGCTGGGGTTGGGGCCCCCAGGGGTTAGGGCCCTGTAGCTATGGTTCGAGCGCTCAAGGGTTGGGCCCCTGGAGCTGGTGTTGGGGCCCCTGACCTAAAGTCACCCCCTGCTCTCCCATCCCCCACACAGACAGTCCCCACTCCATCACAGTAATGCCCAGAGCATTTCACGCGTGGAGCAACAGTAACACTGTGTGGCCATGCAGGGTAATGCCCAGAGCATTTCCTGCATGGCGCAAGAGTGGCACCGTGTGCCCACATAGGGTAATGCATAGAGGATTTCTCCGCATGGAGCAACAGTGACACCATGTGGTCACGCAGGATAATGCACAGATCATTTCCTGCATGGAGCTATGGTTCGGGAACTCTGGGGTTGGGCCCCTGGAGCTGGTGTTGGGGCTCCCAGGGGTTGGGCCCCTGGACTTGGTGTTGGGGCTCCAGGGGTTAGGCCCCTGGCGCTATGGTGCGGGCGCTCAGGGTTTGGGCCCTTGGAGCTGGGATGGGGGCCCCTTGAGGTTAGGCCCCTGGAGCTATGGTTCGGGCACTCAGGGGTTGGGCCCGTGGAGCTAGTGTTGGGGCCCCCAGGGGTTAGGCCCCTGGAGGTATTGTTCGGGCGCACAGGGGTTGGGCCTCTTGAACTGGTGTTGGGGCCCCGAAGGATTGGAGCCCTGGAGCTGGGGTTGGGGCCCCGGGGGTTAGGCCCCTGGAGCTATGGTTCGGGTGCTCAGGGGTTGGGCCCCTGGAGCTGGTGTTGGGGCCCCAGGGGTTAGGCCCCGGAGCTATGGTTCTGGGGCTCAGGGATTGAGCCTCTGGAGCTGGGGTTGGGGCCCCCAGGAGTTAGGCCACTGGAGCTATGGTTTTGGCGCTCAGGGGTTGGGCCCCTGGAGCTGGTGTTGGGGAGCCCAGGGGTTGGGCTCCTGGAGCTCGTGTTGGGGCCCCAGGGGTTAGGCCCCTGGAGATATGGTTCGGGCTCTAAGGGGATAGGCCCCTGGAGCTATGGTTCGGGCGCTCAGGGTTTGGGCCCCTGGAGCTCGTGTTGGGGCCCCCAGGGGTTGGGCCCCTGGAGCTAGGGTCGAGGGCCCCAGGGTTTGGACCCCTGGAGCTGGGGTTGGGGGCCCCTGGGGTTAGGCCCCTGGAGCTGTGGTTAGGGCGCTCACGGGTTGGACCCCTGGAGCTGGTGTTGGGATCCCCGGGGTTGGGCCCCTGCAGCTGGGGTTGCGGCCCCCAGGGTTTAGGCCCCTGGAGCTATGGTTCAGGCGCTCAGGGGTTGGGCCCCTGGAGCTCATGTTGTGGCCCCCAGGGGTTAGGCCCCTGTAGCAATGGTTCGAGCGCTCAAGGGTTGGGCCCCTGGAGCTGGTGTTGGGGCCCTGACCTAAAGTCAACCCCTGCTCTCCCATCCCCCACACAGATAATCCCCACTCCATCACAGTAATGCCCAGAGCATTTCACGCATGGAGCAACAGTAACACTGTGTGGCCATGCAGGGTAATGCCCAGAGCATTTCCTGCATGGAGCAACAGTGACACCATGTAGCCACACAGGGTAATACACAGAGCATTTCCCCGCATGGAGCAACAGTGACACCATGTCGTCACGCAGGGTAATACACAGAGCATTTCCTGCATGGAGCTATGGTTCGGGCACTCAGGGGTTGGGCCTGTGGAGCTGGTGTTGAGGCCACCTGGGGTTAGGCCTCTGCAGGTATTATTCGGGCACTCAGGGGTTGGGCCCTTGGAGCTGGTGTTGGGGACCCCAGGGGTTAGGCCCCTGGAGCTTTGGTTCGTGTGCTCAGGGGTTGGGCCCCCGGAGGTAGTGTTGTGGCCCCAAGGGGTTGGGCTCTTGGAGCTGGTGTTGGGGTCCCAGCGGTTAGGCCCCTGGATCAATGGTTCAGGCGCTCAGGGGTTGGGCCCCTGGAGCTGGTGTTGGGGCCCACAGTGGTTCGTCCCCTGGAGCTGGTGTTGGAGCCCCGGTGCATAGGTCCCTGGAGCTATTGTTCGGGCGCTCAGTTGTTGGGCTCCTGGAGCTATGGTTCTGGTGCTCAGTGGTTGGGCTCCTTGAGCTGGGGTCGAGGGCCCCAGGGGTTGGGCCCCTGGAGCTGGGGTTGGGGCCCCCGGGGGTTAGGCCCCTGGAGCTATAGTTCGGGCGCTCAGGGGTTTGGCCCCTGGAGCTGGTGTTGGGGCCCCCAGGGGTTGGGCCTCTGGAGCTGGGGTTGTGGCCCCTGGGGGTTAGGAATCTGGTGCTATGGTTCGGGCGCTTAGCTGTTGGGCACCTGAAGCTGGTGTTGGGGCCCCCAGGGGTTGGGTCCCCGGAGCTGGTGTTGGGGCCCCAGGGGTTAGGCCATTTGAGCTATGGTTCAGGCGCTCAGGGGTTGGGCCCCTGAATCTATGGTACGGGCGCTCAGGGGTTGGGCCCCTGGAGCTGGTGTTGGGGCCCCCAGGGGTTAGGCACCTGGAGGTATTGTTCGGGCGCTCAGGGGTTGGGCCCTAGGACCTGGTGTTGGGGCCCCCATGAGTTAGGCCCCTGGAGCTATGGTTCGGGCACTCAGGGGTTGGGCCCGTGGAGCTGGTGTTGGGGCTCCCAGCGGTTAGGCCCCTGGAGGTATTGTTCGGGCGCTCAGGGCTTGGGCCCTTGGAGCTGCTGTTGGGGCTCCCAGGGGTTAGGCCCCTGGAGGTATGGTTCGGGCGCTCAGGGGTTGGGCCCCTGCAGCTGGTGTTGGGGCCCCCAGGGGTTGGGCCCCTGGACGTAGTGTTGGGGCCCCAGGGGTTAGACCCCTAGAGCTATGGTTCGGGTGCTCAGGGATTGGGCCCCTGGAGCTGGTCTTGGGGCCCCCAGGGGTCGGGCCCCTGGAGCTATGGTTCGGGCGCTCTGAGGTTGGGCCCGTGGAGCTGGTGTTGGTGCCCCCAGGGGTTGGGCTCCTGGATCTGTTGTTGGGACCCCCAGGGGTGGGCCTCTGTAGCTGGAGTTGGGGCCCCCGGGGGTTAGGCCGCTGGAGCAATGGTTCGGGCGCTCAGGGGTTGGGCCCCTGGAGCTGGTGTTCTTGCCCCCAGGGGTTGGACCCCTGGACCTGGGGTCGGGGCCATCTGGGGATAGGCCCATGGAGCTATGGTTCGGGCGCTCAGGGGTTGGGCCCCCGGAGCTGGTGTTGGGGCCCCCGACCTAAAGTCACCCCCTGCTCTCTCATCCCCCACAGAGACAGTCCCCACTCCTTCACAGTAATGCCCAGAGCATTTCACGCATGGATCAACAGTAACACTGTGTAGCCATGCAGGGTAATGCCCAGAGCTTTTCCTGCATGGAGCAAGAGTGACACAGTGTGGCAAGATAGGGTAATGCATAGAGCATTTCCCCGCATGGAGCAACAGTGACACCATGTAGCCACACAGGGTAATACACAGAGCATTTCCCCGCATGGAGCAACAGTGACACCATGTGGTCACGCAGGGTAATGCACAGAGCATTTCCTGCATGGAGCTATGCTTCGGGAGCTCTGGGGTTGGGCCCCTGGAGCTGGTGTTGGGGCCCCAGGGGTTAGGCTCCTGGCGCTATGGTTCGGGCGCTCAGGGGTTGGGCCCTTGGAGCTGGGGTGGGGACCCCCAGGGGTTAGGCCCCTTGAGCTATGGTTCGGGCACTCAGGGGTTGGGCCCATGGAGCTGGTGTTGGGGCTCCCAGCGGTTAGGCCCCTGGAGGTATTGTTCGGGCGCTCAGGGCTTGGGCCCTTGGAGCTGCTGTTGGGGCTCCCAGGGGTTAGGCCCCTGGAAGTATGGTTCGGGCGCTCAGGGGTTGGGCCCCTGCAGCTGGTGTTGGGGCCCCCAGGGGTTGGGCCCCTGGACCTAGTGTTGGGGCCCCAGGGGTTAGACCCCTAGAGCTATGGTTCGGGTGCTCAGGGATTGGGCCCCTGGAGCTGGTCTTGGGGCCCCCAGGGGTCGGGCCCCTGGAGCTATGGTTCGGGCGCTCTGAGGTTGGGCCCGTGGAGCTGGTGTTGGTGCCCCCAGGGGTTGGGCTCCTGGATCTGTTGTTGGGACCCCCAGGGGTGGGCCTCTGTAGCTGGAGTTGGGGCCCCCGGGGGTTAGGCCCCTGGAGCAATGGTTCGGGCGCTCAGGGGTTGGGCCCCTGGAGCTGGTGTTGTTGCCCCCAGGGGTCGGACCCCTGGACCTGGGGTCGGGGCCATCAGGGGATAGGCCCATGGAGCTATGGTTCGGGCGCTCAGGGGTTGGGCCTCTGGAGCTGGTGCTTGGGCCCCAGAGGGGTTGGGCCCTTCGAGCTGGTGTTGGGACCCCGAGGGGTTGGGCCCCTCGAACTGGTGTTGGGGCCCGAGGGGTTAGGCCCCTGGAGCTATGGTTCGGGCGCTCAGGGGTTGGGCCCCTGGAGCTATGGTTTGGGCGCTCAGGGGTTGGGACCCTGGAGCTGGGGTCGAGGGCCCCAGGGGTTGGGCCCCTGGAGCTATGGTTCAGGCGCTCAGGGGTTGGGCCCCTGGAGCTGGTGTTGGGGCCCCCAAGGGTTGGGCCCCTGGAGTAGGGGTTGGGGCCCCCAGGGGTTAGGCCCCCGGAGCTGCTGTTGGGGCACCAGGGGTTAGGCCCCTGGAGCTATGGTTCGGGCACTCAGGTTTTGGGCCCTTGGAGCTGGTGTTGGGGCCCCCAGGGGTTGGACCCCGGGAGCTCGTGTTGAGGCACCAGGGGTTAGGCCCCTGGAGCTATGGTTCGGGCGCTCAGGTTTTGGCCCTTGTAGCTGGGTTGGGGGCCCCCAGGGGTTAGGCCCCTGGAGCTATGGTTCGGGCGCTCAGGGGTTGTGCCCCTGGAGCTGGGGTCGAGGGCACCAGGGGTTGGGCCCCTGGAGCTGGGGTTGGTGCCCCCGGGGTTTAGGCCCCTGGAGGTATTTTTCGGGCGCTCAGGCGTTGGGCCCTTAGAGCTGGTGTTCGGGCCCCCAGGGGTTAGGCCCCTGGAGCTATGGTTCGGGCTCTCAGGGGTTGGGCCCCCGGAGCTGGTGTTGGGGCCCCCGACCTAAAGTCACCCCCTGCTCTCCCATCCCCCACACAGACAGTCCCCACTCCTTCACAGTAATGCCCAGAGCATTTCACGCATGGAGCAACAGGAACACTGTGTAGCCATGCAGGGTAATGCCCAGAGCTTTTCCTGCATGGAGCAAGAGTGACACAGTGTGGCCAGATAGGGTAATGCATAGAGCATTTCCCCGCATGGAGCAACAGTGACACCATATAGCCACACATGGTAATACACAGAGCATTTCCCCGCATGGAGCAACAGTGACACCATGTGGTCACGCAGGGTAATGCACAGAGCATTTCCTGCATGGAACTATGCTTCGGGAGCTCTGGGGTTGGGCCCCTGGAGCTGGTGTTGGGGCCCCAGTGGTTAGGCTCCTGGCGCTATGGTTCGGGCGCTCAGGGGTTGGGCCCTTGGAGCTGGGGTGGGGACCCCCAGGGGTTAGGCCCCTTGAGCTATGGTTCGGGCACTCAGGGGTTGGGCCCGTGGAGCTGGTGTTGTTGCCCCCAGGGGTTGGACCCCTGGAGCTGGGGTCGGGGCCACCGGGGGATAGGCCCATGGAGCTACGGTTCGGGCGCTCAGGGGTTGGGCCTCTGGAGCTGGTGCTTGGGCCCCCCAGGGGTTGGGCCCCTCGAGCTGGTGTTGGGACCCCGAGGGGTTGGGCCCTTCGAGCTGGTGTTGGGGCCCGAGGGGTTAGGCCGCTGGAGCTATGGTTCGGGCGCTCAGGGGTTGGGCCCCTGGAGCTATGGTTTGGGCACTCAGGGGTTGGGCCCCTGGAGCTGGTGTTGGGGCCCCAGGGGTTGTCCCCCTTGCGCTGGGGTTGGGGCACCCAGGGGTTAGGCCCCTGGAGCTATGATTCGGGCGCTCAGGGGTGGGCCCCTGGAACTGGTGTTGGGACCCCAGGGGCTGGGCCCCTGGAGCTGGTGTTGAGGCCCCAGGGGTTAGGACCCTGGAGCTATGGTTCGGGCGCTCAGGGGTTGGGCACCTGGAGCTGGGGTCGAGGACCCCAGGGTTTGGGCCCCTGGAGCTGGGGTTGGTGCCCCCGGGGTTTAGGCCCCTGGAGCTATGGTTCGGGCACTCAGGGGTTGGGCCCTTGAAGCTGGGTTGGGGCCCCCAGGGGTTAGGCCCCTGGAGGTATGCTTCGGGCGCACAGGGGTTGGGCCCCTGCAGCTGGTGTTGGGGGCCCCAGGGGTTTGGCCTCTGGAGCTGGTGTTGGGGCCCCAGGGGTTAGGCCCCTGGAGCTGTGGTTCGGGCGCTCAGGATTGGGCCCCTGGAGCTCATCTTGGGGCCCCCAGGGTTCGGGCCCTTGGAGCTATGGTTTTTGCGCTCTGAGGTTGGGCCCCTGGAGCTGGTGCTGTTGCCCTCAGGGGTTGGGCCCCTGGAGCTGGGGTTGGAGCCCCCGGGGGTTAGGCCCATGGAGCTATGGTTCCGGCGCTCAGGGGTTGGGCCCCTGGAGCTGGTGCTGGGGCCCCCCAGGGGTTGGGCCCCTGGAGCTGGTGTTGGGGCCACGAGTGGTTGGGCCCCTGGAGCTGGTGTTGGGGCCCGAGGGGTTAGGCCCCTGGAGCTATGGTTCGGGCGCTCAGGGGTTGGGTCCCTGGAGCTATGGTTTGGGCGCTCAGGGTTTGGGCCCCTGGAGCTGGGGTCTAGGTCCCCAGGGGTTGGGCCCCTGGAGCTGGGGTTGGGGCCCCCGGGGGTTAGACCCCTGGAGCTATGATTCGGACGCTCAGGGGTTGGGTCCCTGGAGCTGGTGTTTTGGGCCCCCAGGGGTTGGGCCCCTGGAGCTGGTGTTGGGGCCCCAGGGGTTGGGCCCCTGGCGCTGGGGTTGGGGCCCCCAGGGGTTAGGCCCCTGGAGCTATGATTCGGGCGCTCAGGGTTGGGCCCCTGGAGCTGGTGTTCGGGCCCCAGGGGCTGGACCCCTGGAGATGGTGTTGAGGCCCCAGGGGTTAGGACCCTGCAGCTATGGTTCGGGCGCTCAGGGGTTGGGCCCCAGGAGCTGGGGTCGAGGTCCCCAGGGGTTGGACCCCTGGAGCTGGGGTTGGTGCCCCCGGGGTTTAGGCCCCTGGAGTTATGGTTCGGGCGCTCAGGGGTTGGGCCCCTGGAGCTAGTGTTGGGTCCCCCAGGGGTTAGGCCCCTGGAGCTATGGTTCGGGCGCTCAGGGGTTGGGCCCCTGAAGCTGGTGTTGGGGCCCCTGACCTAAAGTCACCCCCTGCTCTCCCATCCCCCACACAGACAGTCCCCACTCCATCACAATAATGCCCAGAGCATTTCACACATGGAGCAAGAGTGACACCGTGTGGCCAGATAGTGTAATGCACAGAGCATTTCCCCGCATGGAGCAACAGTGACACCATGTAGCCACACAGGGTAATACACAGAGCATTTCCCCGCATGGAGCAACAGTGACACCATTTGGTCACGCAGGGTAATGCACAGAGTATTTCCTTCATGGAGGTATGCTTCGAGAGCTCTGGGGTTGGGCCCCTGGAGCTGGTGTTGGGGCTCCCAGGGGTTGGGACCCTGGAGCTGGTGATGGGTCCCCAGGGGTTAGGCTCCTGGCGCTTCGGTACGGGCGCTCAGGGGGTGGGACATTGGAGCTGGGGTGGGGACCCCCAGGGGTTAGGCCCCTTGAGCTATGGTTCGGGCACTCAGGGGTTGGGCCCGTGGAGCTGGTGTTGGTGCTCCTAGGGGTTAGGACCCTGGAGGTATTGTTCGGGCGCTCAGGGCTTGGGCCCTTGGAGCTGGTGTTGGTGCTCCCAGGGGTTAGGCCCCTGGAGGTATGGTTCGGGCGCTCAGGGGTTGGGATCCTGGAGCTGGTGTTGGGGCCCCCAGGGGTTGGGCCCCTGGAGCTGGTGTTGGTGCCCCAGGGGTTAGGCCTCTGGAGCTACGGTTCGGGCGCTTAGGGGTTGGACCGCTGGAGCTGGTGTTGGGGCCTCCAGGGTTTGGGCCCCTGACGCTATGGTTAGGGCGCTCTGGGGTTGGGCCCCTGGAGCTGGTGTTGGCGCCCACGGGGGTTAGGCCCCTGGAGCTATGCTTCGGGCGCTCAGGGGTTGGGCCAGTGGATCTGGTTTTGGGGCCCCCAGAGATTGGGACCCTGGAGCTGGGGTTGGGGCCCCCGGGGTTTAGGCCCCTGAAGCTTTGGTTCGGGCGCTCAGGGGCTGGGCCCCTGGAGCTGGTGTTGGGGCCCCAAGGGGTTGTGCCCCTCGAGCTGGTGTTGGGGCCCCAGGGGTTAGGCCCCTGGAGCTATGGTACGGGCGCTGAGGGGTTGGGCCCCTGGAGCTATGGTTCGGGCGCTCAGGGGTTGGGTCCCTGGAGCTGGGGTCGAGGGCCCCAGCAGTTGGGCCCCTGGAGCTAGGCTTTGGGCCCCCGGGGGTTAGCCCCTGGAGCTGGGGTTGGGGCCCCCAGGGGTTAGGCCCGTGGAGCTATGGTTCAGGGTCTCAGGGGTTGGGCCTTGGAGCTGGGGTGGGGGCCCCCAGGTGTTGGACCCCTGTAGCTATGGTTCGGGCGCTCAGGGGTTGGGCCCCTGGAGTTGGTGTTGGGGCCCCCAGGGGCAGGGCCCCTGGAGCTGGTGTTGGGGCCCCAGGGGTTAGGCCCCTGGAACTATGGTTCGGGCGCTCAGGGGTTGGGCCCCTGGAGCTGGTGTTGGGGCCGTCAGGAGTTAGGCCCCTGCAGCTATGGTTCGGGCGCTCAGGGGTTGGGCCCCTGGACCTGGTGTTGAGGCCCACAGCGGCTGGGCCCCTGGAGCTGGTGTTGTGGCCCCCGGGGGTTAGGCCCCTGGAGCTATGGTTCGGGCGCTCAGGGGTTGGGCCCCTGGAACTGGTGTTGGGGCCCCCAGGGGTTGGGCCCCTGCAGCTGGGGTTGGGGCCCCCAGGGGTTAGGCCCCTGGAGCTATGGTTCGGGCGCTCAGGGGTTGGGCCCCTGGAACTGGTGTTGGGGCCCCAGGGGCTGGGCCCCTGGAGCTGGTGTTGGGTCCCAACCCCAGAGCCACCGAACCATAGAACCAGGGACCGAACCCCAGGGGGCCCCAACACCAGCAACAGGGGCCCAACCCCTGAGCGCCCGAACCATAGCTCCAGGGGCCTAACCCATGGCGGCCCCAACACCAGCTCCAGGGGCCCAACCCCTGAGCGCCCGAACCATAGCTCCAGGGGCTTAACCCCCAGGGACCCTAACCCCAGCTCCAGGGGCCCAAACCCTGGGGGCCCCAACACCAGCTCCAGGAGCCCAACCCCAGAGCGCACGAACCATAGCTCCAGGGGCCCAACCCCTGGGGGCCCCAACACCAGCTCCAGGGGCCCAACCCCTGAGCGCCCGAGCCATAGCTCCAGGGGCCTAACCCCTGGGGCCCCAACACCCGCTCCAGGGGACCAACTCCTGGGGGCCCCAACACCAGCTCCAGGGGCCCAACTCCTGAGCGCCCGAACCATAGCTCCAGGGCCTAACTCGAGGGGGCCCCAACCCCAGCTCCAGGAACCCAACCCCTGGGTGCCCCAACCCCATCTCCAGGGGCCCAACCCCTGGGGGCCCCAACACTAGCTCCACGGGTCCAACCCCTGAGCGCCCGAACCATAGCTCCTTGGGCCTATCCCCCGGGGGCCCCAACTCCAGCTCCAGGGGCCCAACCCCTGGGGCCCACGACCCCAGCTCCACGGGCTCAACCCCTGAGCACCCGAACCATAGCTCCAGGGGACCAATAACTGAGCGCCCGAACCGTAGCACCAGGGGCCTAACCCTTGGGGCTCGAACACCAGCTCCAGGGGCCCAAACCCTGGAGACCCCAACACCAGCTCCAGGTGCCCAACCCCTGGGGCCCCAACACCAGCTCCAGGGGCCCAACCCCAGAGCTCACGAAGCATAGCTGCATGCAGGAAATGCTCTGTGCATTACCCTGCCTGACCACATGGTGTCACTGTTGCTCCATGCGGGGAAATGCTCTGTGCATTACCCTATCTGGCCACACTGTGACACTCTTGCTCCATGCAGGAAATGCTCTGGGCATTACCCTGCATGGGAACACAGTGTTACTGTTGCTCCATGCGTGAAATGCTCTGGGCATTACTGTGATGGAGTGGGGACTGTCTGTGTGGGAGATGGGAGAGCAGGGGGTGACTTTAGGTCGGGGGCCCCAACACCAGCTCCAGGGGCCCAACCCCTGAGCGCCCGAACCATAGCTCCAGGGGCCTAACCCCTGGGGGCCCGAACACCAGCTGTAAGGGGCCAATGCCTGAGCGCCCGAACAATACCTCCAGGAGCCTAACCCCGTGGGGCACCAACACCAGCTCTAGGGGCCCACCCCTGAGCGCCCGAATCATAGCTCCAGGGATCTAACCCCCGGGGGCCGCTACCCCAGCTCCAGGGGCCCAACCCTTGGGGGCAACAACACCAGCTCCAGGGGCCCAACCCCTGAGCGCCCGAACGAAAGCTCCAGAGGCCTATCCCCCGGGAGCCCCAACCCCAGCTACACAGGCCCAACCCCTGGGGGCCCGAACACCAGATCCAGGAGCCCAGCCCCTGGGGGCACAAACACCAGCTCCAGGGGCCCAACCCCAGAGCGCCCGAACCATAGCTCCAGGGGCCCGACCACTGGGGGCCCCAAGACCAGCTCCAGGGGCCCAACCCATGAGCACCCGAACCATAGCTCAAGGGGCCTAACCCCTGGGGCCCCAACACCAGCTCCAGGGGCCCAACCCCTGGGGGCCCCAACACCAGCTGTAGGGGCCCAACCCCTGAGCGCCCGAACCATAGCTCCAGGGGCCTAACCCCTGGGGGCACCAACACCAGCTCCAAGGGCCCAACCCCTGAGCGCCCGAAGCATAGCTCCAGGGGCCTAACCCCTGGGGGCCCCAACACCAGCTCCACGGGCCCAACCCCTGAGTGCCCGAACAATACCTCCAGGGGCCTAACCCCTGGAGGCCCCAACACCAGCTCCACGGTCCAAACCCCTTAGCGCTCGAACCATAGCTACAGGGGCCTAACCCTTGGGGGCCCCCACCGCAGCTCCAAGGGCCCAAAACCAGAGCGCCTGAACCATAGCTCCAGGGGACTAATCCCTGTGAGCTCCAACACCAGCAGCAAGGGCCCAATCCCTGAGCGCCCGAACAATACCTTCAGGGGACTAACCCCTAGGGGCCCCAAAACGAGCTCCAGGGGCCCAACCCTTGAGCGCCCGAACCATAGCTCCAGTGGCCCAACCCCTGGTGGCCCCCACCCCAACTTCAAGGGCCGAACCCCTGAGCGCCCGAACTATAGCTCCAGGGGCCTAACCCCTGGGGCCCCAACACCATGGTGCTCCAGGGGCCCAACCCCTGGGGGCCCGAACAACAGCTCCAGGGGCCCAACCCCAGGGGGCCCCAATCCCAGCTCGAGGGATCCAAACCCTGGGGCCCTCGACCCCAGCTCCAGGGGCCCAACCCCTGAGCGCCCGAACCATAGCTCCAGGGGCCTAACCCGTAGGGCCCCAACACCAGTTCCAGGGGCCCAAGCCCTGAGCGCCCGAACAATACCTCCAGGGGCCTAACCCCTGGGGGCTCCCACCCCAGCTCCAAGGACCCAACCCCTCAGCGCCCGAACCATAGCTCCAGGGGCCCAACCCCTGAGCGCCCGAACCATAGCTCCAGGGGCCTAACCCCTGGGGCCCCAACACCAGCTCGAGGGGCGCAACCCCTGGGGGCCCCAACACCAGGTGCAGGGGCCCAAACCCTAGCGCCCGAACCATAGCTCCAGGGGCCTAACCCCTAGGGGACAAAACCCCAGCTCCAGGGGCCCAAGCCCTGGGGGCCCCAACACCAGCTCCAGGGGCCCAACCCCTGGGGCCCTCGAACCCAGCTCCAGGGGCCCAACCCCTGAGCGCTCGAACCATAGCTTCAGGGGCCCAACCAATGAGCATCCGAACCATAGCTCCAGGGGCCAAACCCCTGGGGGCCCCAACACCAGCTCCAGGGGCCCAACCCCTGGAGGCCCCAACACCAGCTCCAGGGGCCCAACCCCTGAGCGCTCGAACCATAGCTACAGGGGCCTAACCCCTGTGGGCCCGCACCCCAGATCCAAGGGCCCAAAACCTGAGTGTCCGAACCATAGCTCCAGGGGCCTAACCCCTGGGGCCCCAACACCGGCTCCAGGGGCCCAACCCCTCGGGGCCCCAACACTATCTCCAGGGGCCCAACCCCTGAGCTCCCCAATCATTGCTCCAGGGGCCTAACGCCTGGGACCCCAACACCAACTCCAGGGGCCCAAACCCTGGGGGCACCAACACCAGCTACAGGGGCCTAACTCCTGAGCGCCCGAACAATACTTCCAGGGGCCTAACCCCTAGCGGCCCCAACACTCGCTCCAGGGGCCCAACCCCTGAGCGCGCGGACCATAGCTCCAGGGGCCTAACCCCTGGGGGCCCCAACCCCAGCTCCAGAGGCCCAATCCCTGGGGGCCCCAACACCAGCTGCCGGAGCCCAGCCCCTGAGCGCCCGAACCCTAGCTCCAGGGGCCAAACCCCTGAGCGCCCGAATCATAGCTCTAGGGACCTAACCACTGGGGCCCCAACACCAGCTCCAGAGGCCGAAACCCTGGGGGCCCCAAGACCAGCTCCAGGGGCCCAACCCCTGAGCGCCCGAACCATAGCTCCAGGGTCCTAACCCCTAGGGGCCCCAACCCTAGCTCAAGGGGCCCAACCCGTGGGGGCCCTAACACCAGCTCCAGGGGCCCAACCCCTGAGCGCCCGAACCATCGCTCCAGGGGCCTAACCCCCAGGGCCCCAACCCCAGCTCCAGGGGTCCAACCCCTGGGGGCCCCAACACCAGCTCCAGGGGCCCAACCCGTGGGCTCCCGAACCATAGCTCTAGGGACCTAACCCCAGTGGGCCCCAACCCCAGCTCCAGGGGTCCAATCCCTGGGGCCCTCGACCCCAGCTCCAGGGGTCCAACCCCTTAGCTCCCGATCCATAGCTCCAGGGGACTAACCCCTGGGGCCCCAACACCAGCTCCAGGGGCCCAACCCCTGTCGGCCCCAACACCACCTCCAGGGGCCCAACTCCTAAGCGCCCAAACCATAGCTCCAGGGGCCTAAGCCCTGTCGGCGCCAACACCAGCTCCAAGGGCCCAACCCCTGAGAGCTCGAACAATACCATCAGGGGCCTAACCCCTGGGGGCCCCAACACCAGCTGCAGGGGCCGAACCCTTGAGCTCCCGAACCATAGCTCCAGGGGCCTAACCCCTGGGGGCCCCCACCCCAGCTCCAAGGGCCAAACCCCTGAGCGCCCGAACCATAGCTCCAGGGGCCTAACCCCCGGGGGACCAAACCCCAGCTTCAGGGGCCCAACCCCTGGGGGCCCCAACACCAGCTCCAGAGGTCCAACCCCTGAGCGCCCGAACCATAGCTCCAGGGGTATAACCCCTGGGGGCACCAACACCAGCTCCAGGGGTCAAACCCCTAAGCGCCCGAACAATACCTACAGGGTCCTAACACCTGGGGCCCCCAACACCAGCTCCAGGGGCCCAACCCCTGAGCACTCGAACTATAGCTACAGGGGCCTAACCCCTGGGGACTCCACCCCAGCTCCAAGGGCCCAAAACCTGAGCGCCCAAACCATAGATCCAAGGGACTAACCCCTTGGGAACCAACACCAGCTCCAGGGGTCCAACCCCTGGGGGCCCCAACACCAGCTCCAGGGGCCCAATCCCTGAGCGCCCGAACCATAGCTCCAGGGGCCTAACCCCTCAGGGCCCCAACCCCAGCTCCAGGGGCCCAACCCGTGGGGGCCCAAACACCAGCTACAGGGGCCAAACCCCTGAGCGCCCGAACCATAGCTCCAGCGGCACAACCCATGGGGGCCCCAACACCAGTTCCAGGGGCCCAACCCATGAGCGCCCGAACCATCGCTCCAGGGGCCTAACCCCTGCGGGCCCCAACCCCAGATCCAAGGGCCCAACCCCTTATCGCCCGAACCGTAGATCCAGGGGCCTAACCCCCGGGGGCCCCAACCCCAGCTTCAGAGGCCCAGCCTCTGGGGGCCCCAACACCAGCTCCATGGGTCCAACCCCTGAGTGTCTGAACAATAGCTCCAGGGGCCTAACCCCTTGGGGCCCCAACACCAGCTCCAGGGGCCCAACCCCTGAGCGCTCGAACCATAGCTACAGGGGCCTAACCCCTGGGGGCCCCCACCCCAGCTCCAAGGGCACAAAACCTGAGCGCCAGAACCATAGCTCTAGGGGCCAAACCCGTGGGGCCCCAACACCAGCTCCAGGGTCCCAACCCCTGGGGGCCCCATCACCAGCTCCAGGGGCCAACCCCTCAGCGCCCGAACCATAGCTCCAGGGGCCTAACCCCTGGGGGCCCCAACAACAGCTCCACGGGCCCAACTCCTCAGGG
>NW_026114952.1:0-31381 GCF_025201925.1 Gopherus flavomarginatus | reverse complement strand
GGGCTCCTGGGGCTGGGGTTGGGGCCCCCCAGGGGTTAGGCCGTGGAACTATGGGATTCCGGCGCTCAGGGGTTGGGCCGTTGGAGCTGGGGGTAGGAGCCCCCAGGGGTTAGGCCCTTGCAGCTATGGTTCGGGCGCACAGGGGTTGGACCCCTAGAGCTGGTGTTGGGGCCCCCAGGGGTTAGGCCCCCTGGAGAGGATCGGCGGGCGCTCAGGGGTTTGGGGCCCTTGGAGTGGTGTGATTGCCCCCCAGGGAGTAGGCCCCTGGAAGCTATGGTTCGGTGCGCTCAGGGGTTGGGCCCTGGGCTGGTGTTAGGGGCCCCCAAGTGTTGGGCCCTGGAGGCTGGTGTTGGGTCCCCCAGGGTTTGGGCGTCCTGGGTGGGGGTTGGGGCCCCCCAGGGGTTAGGCCCTGGAGCTATGGTCGGGCGCTAGGGGGTGGGGCTGTTGGAGCTGGTGGTGGGGGCCCCCAGGGTTTAGGCCCTTGCAGCTATGGTTCGGGGCTCAGCGGTTGGACCCTGGAGCTGGTGTTGGGGCCCACAGGGGTTGGCCCCTGGAGCTGGGGTTGGAGCCCCGGGGTTAGGCCCTGGAGTATGGCTCGGTCGTGGGGTTTGTCCCCTGGAGCTGGTGTTGGGGCACCCAGGGGTGGGCCCTGGAGCTATAGTTGTGGTGGCCCCAGGGGTTTGGGCCCCTGGAGCTATGGTTCGGCGCTCAGGGTTGGGCCCCTGGAGCTGGTGTGGGGCCCCCAGGGGTGAGGTCCTGGGGCTGGGTTGGGGGGCCCCAGGGGTTAGGCCCCTGGAGCTATGGTTCCGGCGACTCAGGGGTTGGGCCGTTGGAGCTGGAGTGGGTGCCCCCAGGGGTTAGGCCCTGGAGCTCTTGTTGCGGCGTGAGGTTGTGGGCCCTGGAGCTGGGGTGGGTTCCCCCAGGGGTTAGGCCCCTCTAGCTATGGTTCGGGCGCTCAGGGTTTGGGCCCCTGGGAGCTGGTGTTGGGACCCCAGGGGTTAGGCCCCTGGAGCGTATGTTCGGGCGCTCAGGGTTGGGCCCCTGGAGCTGGTGTTGGGGCCCCCCAGGGGTTAGCCCCTGGAGGTATGGTTTCGCCGCTCAGGGTTGGCCCTTGGAGCTGGTTTTGGGCCCCCAGGGATTAGGCCCCTGGAGCTATGGTTCGGGCGCTCAGGGGTTGGGCCCCTGGAGCTGGTGTAGGGGCCCCCAGGGGTTGGGACCCCTGGAGTGGTGTTGGGGCCCCAGGGGTTTAGGACCCTGGAGCTATGGTTCGGGCGCTAGGGTTTGGGCCCTGGAGCTGGTGTTGGGGGCCCCCAGGGGTTAGGGCCCTGGAGCTATGTTCGGGCGCTCAGGGGTTGGGAACTGGAGCTGGTTGTTGGGGCCCCCAGGGTTTGGGCCCTGGAGCTGGGTTGGCGCCCCGGGGTTAGACCCTGGAGCTATGTTCGGGCGCTCAGGGGTTGGGCCCCTGGAGCTGGTGTTGGGGCCCCCAGGGGTTGGGCCATGGATCTGGGTGTGGGGCCCCAGGGTTAGGCCCTGGAGCTATGGTTCGGGAGCTCAGGGGTTGGGCCCTGGAAGCTGGTGTTGGGGCCCCCAGGGTTGGGCCCCCTGGAGCTTGGTTGGGGCGCTAGGGGTTGGGCCCTGGAGCTGGTGTTGGGGCCCAGGGGTTAGGCCCCTGGAGCTGGTGTTGGGGCCCCAGGGGTAGGGCCCTGAGGTATGTTCGGGCCCTCAGGGGTTGGGCCCTGGAGCTATGGTTAGGGCGCTCAGGGTTGGGCCCTGGAGCTGGTGTTGGGGCCCAGGGGTTGGGCCCCTGGAGCTGGTTGTTGGAGCCCCAGGGGGTTAGACCCCTGAAGCTATGGGTTCGGGCGCTCAGGGGTTGGGCCCTGGAGCTGGTGTTGGGGCCCCCAGGGGTTGGGCCCTGGAGCTGGGGTTGGGGCCCCCAGGGGTTAGGCCCCTGGAGCTATGGTTCGGCGCTCAGGGGTTGGGCCGTTGGAGCTGGTGTGGGGCCCCCAGGGGTTGGGCCCCTGGAGCTATGGTTGGGGCGCTATGGGTTTGGGCCCCTGGAGCTGGGTTGGGGGCCCCGAGGGTTGGGCCCCTGGAGCTTATTGTTGGGGCCCTCAGGGGTTGGGCCCCTGGAGCTGTGGTGGGGCCCCCAGGGGTTAGGCCCCTGGAGCTATGGTTCGGGCGCTCAGGGGTTGGGCCCTGGAGCTGGTGTTGGGGCCCCAGGGGGTGGCCCCTGGAGCTGTGGTGTTGGAGCCCAGGGGGTTAGGCCCCTGAAGCTATGGTTCGGGCGCTGAGGGGTTGGGCCCTGGAGCTGGTGTTGGGGCCCCCAGGGGTTTGGGCCCCTGGAGCTGGGGTTGGGGCCCCCAGGGGTTAGGCCCCTGGACGTATTGTTCGGGCGCTCAGGGGTTGGACCCTGGAGCTGGTGTTTGGGCCCACAGGGGTTAGGCCCCTGGAGCTATTGTTCGGGCGCTCAGGGGTTGGGCCCCTGGAGCTGGTGGTTGGGGCCCCAGGGGTTGGGCCCCTGGAGCTGGTGTTGGGGCCCCAGGGGTTGGGACCCTGGAGCTGGGGTGGGGCCAGGGGTTAGGTCCCCTGGAGCTATGGTTCGGGCGCTCAGGGGTTGGGCCCTGGAGCTGGTGTTGGGGCCCCCAGGGGTTGGGCCCCTGGAGCTGGGGTTGGGGCCCCTAGGGGTTAGGCCCCTGGAGCTATGGTTCGGGCGCTCGGGTTGGGCCCCTGGAGCTGTGTTCGGGGCCCCAGGGGTTGGGCCCCTGGAGCTGGTGTTGGAGACCCGGGGTTGGGCCCCTGGGAGCTTGGTTGAGGGCCCCAGGGGTTAGGCCCCTGGAGCTGGTTCGAGCGCTCAGGGGTTGGGCCCCTGGAGCTGGTGTTGGGGCCCCCAGGGGTGGGCCCTTGGGCTGTGTTGGGGCCCCCAGGGGTTGGGCCCCTGGAGCTGGTGTTGGGGCGCTCAGGGGTTGGGCCCCTGGAGCTGGTGTTGGGCCCACAGGGGTTAGGCCCTGGAGCTATCGTTCGGGCGCTCAGGGTTTGGGCCCTTGGAGCTGGTGTTGGAGCCCCAGGAGGTTTAGGCCCTGGAGCTATGGTCGGTTCCGCGCTCAGGGGTTGGGCCCCTGGAGCTGGTGTTAGGGCCCCCAGGGGTTGGCCCTGGAGCTGGTGTTGGGGCCCCAGGGGTTAGGCCCCTGGAGCTATGGTTCGGGCGCTCAGGGGTGGGCCCTGGAGCTGGTGTTGGGGCCCCAGGGGTTGGGCCCTGGAGCTGGTGTTGGGGCCCCAGGGGTTAGGCCCCTGGAGCTATGGTTTGGGCGCTCAGGGGTAGGGCCCTGGAGCTATGGTTCGGGCGCTCAGGGGTTGGGCCCCTGGAGCTGGTGTTGGGGCCCCAGGGGTTTGGCCCCTGGAGCTGGGGTTGTGGCCCCGGGGGTTAGACCCTGGAGCTATGGTTCGGGCGCTCAGGGGTTGGGCCCCTGGAGCTGGTGGTGGGGCCCCCAGGGTTAGGCCCCTGGAGCTATGGTTCGGGCGCTCAGGGGTTGGACCCCTGGAGCTGGTTTGGGCCCCCGGGGTTAGGCCCTGGAGCTATGGTTCGGGCGCTGAGGGGTGGGCCCCTGGAGCTGTGTTGGGGCCCCAGGGGTTAGGACCCTGGAGCTATGGTTCGGGCGCTCAGGTGTTGGAGCCCTGGAGCTGGTGTTGGAGCACCCAGGGGTGTGGCCCCTGGAGCTATGGTTCGGGCGCCCAGGGGTGGAGACCCTGGAGCTGGTGTGGGGCCCCCAGGGGTTGGGCCCTGGAGCTGGGGTTGGGGCCCCAGGGGTTGGGCCCCTGGAGCTATGGTTCGGGCGCCCAGGGGTTGGGCCCCTGGAGCTATGGTTCGGGCGCTCAGGGGTGGGCCCCTGGAGCTGGGGTTCGGGGCCCCAGGGTTGGGCCCTGGAGCTCGGGTGGGGCACAGGGTTTAGGCCCCTGGAGCTATGGTTCGGGCGCTCAGGGGTTAGGCCCCTGGAGCTATGGTTTGAGCGCTCAGGGGTTGGGCCCCTGGAGGTGTTGTTGGGGCCCCCAGGGGTTGGGCCCTGGAGCTGGTGGTGGGGCCCCTAGGGTTGGGCCCTGGAGCTGGTGTTGGGGCCCCAGGGGTAGGCCCCTGGAGCTATGGTTCGGGCGCTCAGGGGTTGGGGTGGAGCTGGTGTTGGGGCCCCAGGGTTTGGCCCCTGGAGCTGGTGTTGGGGCCCCAGGGGTAGGCCTCTGGAGCTATGGTTAGGGCGCTCAGGGTGGGCCCCTGGAGCTGGTTTTGGGGCCCCACGGGGGTTAGGCCCCTGGAGCTATGGTTCGGGCGCTCAGGGGTTGGGCCCCTGGAGCTGGTGTTGGGGCCCCAGGGGTTAGGCCCTGGAGCTATGGTTGGGCGCTCAGGGGTTGGGCCCCTGGAGCTGGTGTTGGAGCCCAGGGTTAGGCCCTGGAGCTATGGTTCGGGCGCTCAGGGGTTGGCCCCTGGAGCTGGTGTGGGCCCCAGGGGTTGGGCCCCTGGAGCTGGGGTTGGGGCCCAGGGGTTAGGCCCTGGAGCTATGGTTCGGGGCGCTCAGGGGTTGGGCCCCTGGAGGTGGGGTTGGGGCCCCCAGGGGTTGGGCCCCTGGAGCTGGGTTGGGGCCCACAGGTTTTGCGCCCCTGGAGCTATGGTTCGGGCGCTCAGGGGTTGGGCCCCTGGAGCTGGTGGTAGGGCCCCCAGGGGTTGGGCCCCTGGATATGGTGTTGGGCCAAGGGTTAGGCCCCTGGAGCTATGGTTCGGGCGCTCAGGGGTTGGGCCCCTGGAGCTGGTGTTGGGGCCCCCAGGGGTTGGGCCCCTGGAGCTGGTGTTGGGGCCCCAGGGTTTAGGCCCCTGGAGCTATGGTTCGGGCGCTCAGGGGTTGGGCCCCTGGAGCTATGGTTCGGGCGCTCAGGGGTTTGGACCCCTGGAGCTGGGGTTGGGCCCACAGGGGTTAGGCCCCTGGAGCTATGGTTGGGCGCTCAGGGGTTAGGCCCCTGGAGCTATGGTTCGGGCGCTCAGGGGTTGGGCCCCTGGAGCTGGTGTGGGGGCCCTCAGGGGTTGGGCCCTGGAGCTGGGGTGGGGGCCCCCGGGGTTAGGCCCCTGGAGCTATGGTTCGGGCGCTCAGGGGTTGGGCCCTGTGTAGCTGGTGTTGGGGCCCCAGGGGTGGGCCCCTGGAGCTGGGGTGGGGCCCCCAGGGGTTAGGCCCCTGGAGCTATGGTTCGGGCGCTCAGGGTTTGGGCCCCTGGAGCTATGGTTCGGGCGCTCAGGGGTTGGGCCCCTGGAGCTGGTGGTGGAGCCCCGAGGGTTTGGGCCCCTGGAGCTTTGGTTGGGGCCCCCAGGGGTTAGGCCCCTGGAGCTATGGTTCGGGCGCTCAGGGGTTGGGCCCCTGGAGCTGGTTGTGGGGCCCCAGGGGTTGGGCCCCTGGAGCTGGTGTTGGGGCCCCAGGGGTTGGGCCCCTGGAGCTGGTGTTGGGGCGCTCAGGGGTTGGGCCCTTGGAGCTGGTGTGGGGCCCCAGGGGTTAGGCCCCTGGAGCTATGGTTCGGGCGCTCAGGGGTTGGGCCCTTGGAGCTGGTTTTGGTTCCCACAGAGGTTTGGCCCCTGGAGCTATGGTTCGGGCGCTCAGGGGTTGGGCCCCTGGAGCTGGTGTTAGGGCCCCAGGGGTTGGGCCCCTGGAGCTGGTGTTGGGGCCCCAGGGGTTAGGCCCCCTGGAGCTATGGTTCGGGCGCTCAGGGGTTGGTCCCTGGAGCTGGTGTTGGGGCCCCCAGGGGTTGGGCCCTGGAGCTGGTGTTGGGGCCCCAGGGGTTAGGCCCCTGGAGCTATGGTTCGGGCGCTCAGGGGTTGGGCCCCTGGAGCTATGGTTCGGGCGCTCAGGGGTTGGGCCCCTGGAGCTGGGGTCGAGGGCTCCAGGGGTTGGCCCCTGGAGCTGGGGTTGTGGCCCCCGGGGTTAGGGCCCTGGAGCTATGGTTCGGGCCCTCAGGGGTTGGGCCCCTGGAGCTGGTGTTGGGCCCCCAGGGGTTAGGCCCCTGGAGCTATGGTTCGGGCGCTCAGGGGTTGGGCCCTGGAGCTCGTGTTGGGGCCCTCCGGGGTTAGGCCCCTGGAGCTATGGTTTGGGCGCTCAGGGGCTGGGCCCGTGGAGCTGGTGTTGGGTCCCCCAGGGGTTAGGCCCCTGGAGGAGCTATGTTCGGGCGCTCAGGGGTTGGGCCCCTGGAGCTGGTTGTGGAGCCCAGGGGTTAGGGCCCCTGGAGCTGGTTCGGGCGCTCAGGGGTTGGGCCCCTGGAGCTGGTGTTGGGGCCCCCAGGGTTTGGGCCCCTGGAGCTGGTGTTGGGGCCCAGGGGGTTAGGCCCTGGAGCTAGGTTCGGGCGCTCAGGGGTTGGGCCCCTGGAGCTATGGTTCGGGCGCTCAGGGGTTGGGCCCCTGGAGCTGGGTCGGGGCCCCAGGGGTTGGGCCCCTGGAGCTGGGTTGGGGCCCCCGGGGTTAGGCCCCTGGAGCTATGGTTCGGGGGCCCAGGGGTTAGGCCCTTGGAGCTATGGTTTGGGCGCTCAGGGGTTGGACCCTTGGAGTTGGGGTTGGGGCCCCCAGGGGTTAGGCCCCTGGAGCTGGTGGTGGGGCCCTCAGGGTTTGGGCCCCTGGAGCTGGGGTTGGGGCCCCCAGGGGTTAGGCCCCTGGAGCTAGGGTTCGGGCGCTCAGGGGTTGGGCCCTGGAGCGTTGTTGGGCCCCAGGGGTTGGGCCCCTGGAGCTGGTGTTGGGGCCCCAGGGTTAGGCCCTGGAGCTATGGTTCGGGCGCAGGGGTTGGGCCCCTGGAGCTGGTTTTGGGGCCCCCGGGGGTTAGGCCCCTGGAGCTATGGGTTCGGGCGCTGGGGTTGGGCCCCTGGAGCTGGTGTTGGGGCCCCAGGGGTTAGGCCCCTGGAGCTATGTGTCTGCGCTCCCAAGGGTTGGGCCCTGGAGCTGGTTGGGCCTCAGGGGTTGGGCCCCTGGAGCTGGTGTTGGGGCCCCCAGGGTTTAGGCCCCTGGAGCTATGGTTGGGGCCCCAGGGGTTAGGCCCCTGGAGCTATGGTTCGGGCGCTCAGGGTTGGGCCCCTGGAGCTGGTGTTGGGGGCCCCAGGGGTTGGGCCCTGGAGCTGGGTTGGGGCCCCGGGGTTAGGCCCCTGGAGCTATGGTTCGGGCCGCTCAGGGTTGGGCCCCGAGCTATGGTTCGGGCGCTCAGGGGTTGGGCCCTGGAGCTGGTGTTGCGGCCCAGGGGTTGGGCCCCTGGAGCTGGGTTGGGGCCCCAGGGGTAGGCCCCTGGAGCTATGGTTCGGGCGCTCAGGGGTTGGGCCCCTGGAGCTGGTGTTGGGGCCCCAGGGTTTGGGCCCCTGGAGCTATGGTTCGGGCCCTAGGGGTTGGCCCCTGGAGCTGGTTTGGGGCCCCCAGGGGTTAGGCCCCTGGAGCTATGGTTCGGGCGCTCAGGGGTTGGGCCCTTGGAGCTGGTGTTGGGGCCCCCAGGGGTTAGCCCCTGGAGCTATGGTTCGGGCGCTCAGGGGTTGGGGCCCTGGAGCTGGTGTTGGGGCCCCAGGGGTTAGGCCCCTGGAGCTATGGTTCGGGCGCTCAGGGGTTGGGCCCTGGAGCTGGTGTTGGGGCCCCCGGGTTGGGCCCTGGAGCTGGTGTTGGGGGCCCCAGGGGTTAGGCCCTGGAGCTATGGTTCGGGCGCTCAGGGGTTGGGCCCCTGGAGCTATGGTTCGGGCGCTCAGGGGTTGGGCCCCTGGAGCTGGTGTTGGGGCCCCCAGGGGTTGGGCCCCTGGAGCTATGGTTCGGGCGCTCAGGGGTTGGGGCCCTGGAGCTGGGGTCGGGGCCCCAGGGGTTGGCCCCTGGAGCTGGGGTTGGGGCCTCAGGGGTTAGGGCCCCTGGAGCTATGGTTCGGGCGCCAGGGGTTGGGCCCCTGGAGCTATGGTGGGCGCTCAGGGGTTGGGCCCCTGGAGCTGGGGTTGGGGCCCCAGGGTTGGCCCCTGGAGCTGGGGTTGGGCCCCCAGGGGTTAGGCCCTGGAGCTATGGTTCGGGCCCTCAGGGGTTGGGCCCCTGGAGCTGGTGTTGGGGCCCCAGGGTTAGGCCCTGGAGCTATGGTTCGGGCGCTCAGGGGTTGGACCCTGGAGCTGGTTTTGGGAACCCCCAGGGGTTAGGCCCCTGGAGCTATGTTCGGGCGCTGAGGGGTTGGGCCTGGAGCTGGTGTTGGGGCCCCCAGGGGTTAGGCCCCTGGAGGTATTGTTCGGGCGCTCAGGGGTTGGGCCCCTGGAGCTGGTGTTGGAGCCCCTAGGGGTTAGGCCCCTGGAGCTATGGTTCGGGCGCTCAGGGGTTGGAACCCTGGAGCTGGTGTTGGGGCCCCAGGGGTTGGGGCCCTGGAGCTGGGGTTGGGGCCAGGGGTTAGGCCCTGGAGCTATGGTTCGGGCGCTCAGGGGTTGGGCCCTGGAGCTATAGTTCGGGCGCTCAGGGGTTGGGCCCTGGAGCTGGGGCGGATGGAGCCCAGGGGGTTGGGCCCTGGAGCTGGGTTGGGCACCCGGGGTTAGGCCCCTGGAGCTATGGTTTTCGGGTGCTCAGGGGTTAGGCCCCTGGAGCTATGGTTTGGGCGCTCAGGGGTGGGCCCCTGGAGCTGTTGTTGGGGCCCCCAGGGGTTGGGCCCCTGGAGCTGGTGGTGGGGCCCCAGGGTTTGGCCCCTGGAGCTGTGGTTGGGGCCCCCAGGGGTTAGGACCCTGGAGCTATGGTTCGGGCGCTCAGGGGTTGGGACCCTGGAGCTGGTGTTGGGGCCCCAGGGGTTGGGCCCCTGGAGCTGGTGTTGGGGCCCCAGGGGTTAGGCCCCTGGAGCTATGGTTCGGGCGCTCAGGGGTTGGGCCCCTGGAGCTGGTGTTGGGGCCCCCAGGGGTTAGCCCCTGGAGCTATGTGTTCGGGCGCTCAGGGGTTGGGCCCTGGAGCTGGTGTTGGGGCCCCAGGGGTTAGGCCCCTGGAGCTATGGTTCGGGCGCTCAGGGGTTGGGCCCCTGGAGCTGGTGTTGGGGCCCCAGGGGTTAGGACCCTGGAGCTATGGTTCGGGCGCTCAGGGGTTGGCCCCTGGAGCTGGTGTTGGGGCCCCAGGGGTTGGGCCCCTGGAGCTGGGGTTTTGGGCACCCGGGGTTAGGCCCTGGAGCTATGGTTCGGGCGCTCAGGGGTTGGGCCCCTGGAGCTATGGTTCGGCGTCAGGGGTTGGGCCCCTGGAGCTGGGGTCGGGGCCCCAGGGGTTGGGCCCCTGGAGCTGGTTTGGGCCCCCGGGGTTAGGCCCCTGGAGCTATGGTTCGGGCGCTCAGGGGTTAGGCCCCTGGAGCTATGGTTTGGGCGCTCAGGGGTTGGGCCCCTGGAGCTGTTGTTGGGGCCCCCAGGGGTTGGGCCCCTGGAGCTGGTGGTGGGGCCCCAGGGTTTGGCCCCTGGAGCTGTGGTTGGGGCCCCAGGGGTTAGGCCCCTGGAGCTATGGTTCGGGCGCTCAGGGGTTGGGCCCCTGGAGCTGGTGTTGGGGACCCCAGGGGTTGGGCCCCTGGAGCTGGTGTTGGGGCCCCAGGGGTTAGGCCCCTGGAGCTATGGTTCGGGCGCTCAGGGGTTGGGCCCTGGAGCTGGTTTTGGGGCCTCCAGGGGTTGGGACCCTGGAGCTATGGTTCGGGCGCTCAGGGGTTGGGCCCCTGGAGCTGGGTTGGAGGGCCCACAGGGAGGCCCTGGAGCTATGGTTCGGGCGCTCAGGGGTTGGGCCCTGGAGCTGGTGTTGGGGCCCCCAGGGTTTGGCCCCCTGGGAGCTGGGGTTGGGCCCCAGGGGTTAGGCCCTGGAGCTATGGTTCGGGCGCTCAGGGTTGGGCCCTGGAGCTATGGTTCGGGCGCTCAGGGGTTGGGCCCCTGGAGCTGGGGTCGGGGCTCCAGGGGTTGGGCCCCTGGAGCTGGGGTTGGGGCCCCAGGGGTGGGCCCCTGGAGCTATTGTTGGGTGCCCAGGGGTTAGGCCCCTGGAGCTATGGTTCGGGCGCTCAGGGGTTGGGCCCCTGGAGCTGTTGTTGGGGCCCCAGGGGTTGGGCCCCTGGAGCTGGTGGTTGGGGCCCCCAGGGTTGGGCCCCTGGAGCTGTGGTTGGGGCCCCCAGGGGTTGGGCCCTGGAGCTATGTTGGGCGCTCAGGGGTTGGGCCCCTGGAGCTGGTGTGGGGCCCCCAGGGGTTGGGCCCCTGGAGCTGGTGTTGGGGGCCCCAGGGGTTAGGCCCTGGAGCTATGGTTCGGGCGCTCAGGGGTTGGGCCCTGGAGCTATGGTCGGGCGCTCAGGGGTTGGGCCCCTGGAGCTGGTGTTGGGCCCCCAGGGTTGGGCCCTGGAGCTGGTGTTGGGGCCCCAGGGTTAGGCCCCTGGAGCTATGGTTCGGGCGCTCAGGGGTTGGGCCCTGGAGCTGGGTTGGGGCCCCAGGGGTTGGGCCCTGGAGTATGGTTCGGGCACCAGGGGTTGGGCCCCTGGAGCTGGTGTTGGGGCCCCCAGGGGTTAGGCCCCTGGAGCTATGGTTCGGGCGCTCAGGGGTTGGGTCCCTGGAGCTGGTGTTGGGGCCCCCAGGGGTTAGGCCCCTGGAGCTATGGTTCGGGCGCTCAGGGGTTGGGCCCTGGAGCTGGTGTTGGGGCCCCCAGGGGTTAGGCCCCTGGAGCTATGGTTCGGGGGCTCAGGGGTTGGGCCCCTGGAGCTGGTGTTGGGGCCCAGGGGTTGGGCCCCTGGAGTGGTGTTGGGCCCCAGGGGTTAGGCCCTGGAGCTATGGTTCGGGCCCAGGGGTTGGGCCCCTGGAGCTGGGTCGGGGCCCAGGGGTTGGGCCCTGGAGCTGGGGTGGGGGCCCCAGGGGTTAGGCCCCTGGAGCTATGGTTCGGGCGCTCAGGGGTTGGGCCCCTGGAGCTGGGGTGGGGGCCCCCAGGGGTTAGGCCCCTGGAGCTATGGTTCGGGCGCTCAGGGGTTGGGCCCCTGGAGCTGGTTTTGGGCCCCCAGGGGTTAGGCCCTGGAGCTATGGTTCGGGCGCTCAGGGGTTGGGCCTGGAGATGGTGTTGGGCCCCCAGGGGTTAGGCCCCTGGAGCTATGTTCGGGCGCTCAGGGGTTGGGCCCCTGGAGCTGGGTTGGGCCCCCAGGGGTTGGCCCCTGGAGCTGGTGTTGGGGCCCCAGGGGTTAGGCCCTGGAGCTATGGTTCGGGCGCTCAGGGTTGGGCCCCTGGAGCTGGATGTTGGGGCCCCCAGGGGTTGGGCCCCTGGAGCTGGTGTTGGGGCCCCAGGGGTTGGGCCCCTGGAGCTATGGTTGGGGCGCCAGGGGTTGGGCCCCTGGAGCTGGGGTCGGGGCCCAGGGGTTGGCCCCTGGAGCTGGGGTGTGGCCCCCCAGGGGTTAGGCCCCTGGAGCTATGGTTCAGGCGCTCAGGGGTGGGCCCCTGGAGCTGGTGTTGGGGCCCCAAGGGGTTAGGCCCCTGGAGCTAGGGTTCCGGCGCTCAGGGGTTGGGCCCATGGAGCTGGTGTGGGGCCCCACAGGGTTAGGCCCCTGGAGCTATGGTTCGGGCGCTCAGGGGTTGGGCCCTGGAGCTGGTGTTGGGGCCCCCAGGGGTTAGGCCCCTGGAGCTATGGTTCGGCGCTCAGGGTTGGGCCCCTGGAGCTGGTGTTGGGGCCCCCAGGGGTTAGGCCCCTGGAGCTATGTTCGGGCGCTCAGGGTTGGGCCTGGAGCTGGTGTTGGGGCCCCCAGGGGTTAGGGCCCTGGAGCTGGGGTTGGGGCGCTGGGGGTTGGGCCCCTGGAGCTATGTTCGGGCGCTCAGGGGTTGGGCCCCTGGAGCTATGGTTCGGGCGCTCAGGGGTTGGGCCCCTGGAGCTGGGGTCGGGGGCCCCAGGGGTTGGGCCCTGGAGCTGGGGTGGGCCCCAGGGGTTGGGCCCCTGGAGCTGGGGTTGGGGCCCTCAGGGGTTGGGCCCCTGGAGCTATGGTTCGGGCGCTCAGGGGTTGGGCCCCTGGAGCTGGGTGGGCGCCCAGGGGTTGGGCCCCTGGAGCTGGGGTTGGCCCCCAGGGGTTGGGCCCCTGGAGCTGGGGTTGGGGCCCCCAGGGGTTAGGCCCCTGGAGCTATGGTTCGGGCGCTCAGGGGGGGGCCCTGGAGCTATGGTTGGGGCCCCAGGGGTTGGGCCCTGGAGCTGGTGTTGGGGCCCCAGGGTTGGGCCCCTGGAGCTATGTTCGGGCCCCCAGGGGTTGGGCCCTGGAGCTATGGTCAGGCGCTCAGGGGTTGGGCCCCTGTTGCTGGTGTTGGGGACCCAGGGGTTGGGCCCTGGAGCTGGTGTTGGGGCCCCAGGGGTTAGGCCCTGGAGATGGTTCGGGGCGCTCAGGGTTGGGCCCCTGGAGCTGTTGTTGGGGCCCCCAGGGGGTCGGGCCCTGGAGCTGGGGTTTGGGCCCCGGAGGGGTTGGGCCCCTGGAGCTGGGTTCGGGCGCTCAGGGGGGGCCCCTGAAGCTGGGTTCGGGCCTCAGGGGTTGGGCCCCTGGAGCTGGGGTGGGGGCCCCAGGGTTAGGCCCCTGGAGCTATGGTTCGGGCGCTCAGGGGTTGGGCCCCTGGAGCTGGTGTTGGGGCCCCCAGGGGTTGGGCCCCTGGAGCTGGGGTTTGGGGCCGCAGGGGTTAGGCCCCTGGAGCTGTGGTTCGGGCGCTCAGGGGTTGGGCCCCTGGAGCTGGTTCTAGGGCCCCAGGGGTTGGGCCCCTGGAGCTGGGGTTGGGGCCCCCAGGGGTTAGGCCTATGGAGCTATGGTTCGGGCACTCAGGGGTTGGGTCCCTGGAGCTGGTGTTGGGGCCCTCAGGGGTTGTGGCCCCTGGAGGTGTTCGGGCGCTCAGGGGTTGGGCCCTGGAGCTGGTTTGGGGCCCCCAGGGATTAGGCCCCTGGAGCTATGGTTCGGGCGCTCAGCGGTTGGGCCCCTGGAGCTGGTGTTAGGGCCCCCAGGGTTGGACCCCTGGAGCTGGTGTTGGGCCCAGGGGTTAGGCCCCTGGAGCTATGGTTCGGGCGCTCAGGGGTTGGGCCCCTGGAGCTGGTGTTGGGGCCCCCAGGGTTTGGGCCCCTGGAGCTGGTGTTGGGGCCCCAGGGGTTAGGCCCCTGGAGCTATGGTTCGGGCGCTCAGGGGTTGGGCCCCTGGAGCTATGGTTCGGGCGCTCAGGGGTTGGGCCCCTGGAGCTGGTGTTGGGGCCCCCAGGGGTTGGGCCCCTGGAGCTATGGTTCGGGCGCTCAGGGGTTGGCCCCTGGGCTATGGTTCGGACGCTCAGGGGTTGGGCCCTGGAGCTGGGGTCGAGGCCCCAGGGGTTGGGGGCCCTGGAGCTGGGGTTGGGCCCCCGTAGGTTAGGCCCCTGGAGCTATGGTTCGGGCGCTCAGGGTTGGGCCCTTGGAGCTGGGGTGGGGCCCCCAGGGGTTAGGCCCCTGGAGCTATGGTTCGGGCGCTCAGGGGTTGGGCCCCTGGAGCTGGTGTTGGGGCCCCAGGGGTTAGGCCCCTGGAGGTATCGTTCGGGCGCTCAGGGGTTGGGCCCTTGGAGCTGGTTTTGGGGCCCCAGGGATTAGGCCCCTGGAGCTATGGTTCGGGCGCTCAGGGTTGGGCCCCTGGAGCTGTGTTAGGGCCCCCAGGGTTTGGACCCCTGGAGCTGGTGTTGGGGCCCAGGGGTTAGCCCCTGGAGCTATGGTTCGGGCGCTCAGGGTCGGGCCCCTGGAGCTGGTGTTGGGGCCCAGGGGTTGGGCCTCTGGAGCTGGTGTTGGGGCCCCAGGGGTTAGACCCCTGGAGCTATTGTTCGGGCGCTCAGGGGTGGGCCCCTGGAGCTATGGTTCGGGCTGCTAGGGGTTGGCCCCTGGAGCTGGGGCGAGGCCCCAGGGGTTTGGCCCCTGGAGCTGGGGTTGTGGCCCCCGGGGGTTAGGCCCTGGAGCTATGGTTCGGGCGCTCAGGGGTTGGGCCCCTGGAGCTGGTGTTGGGCCCCCAGGGGTTAGGCCCCTGGAGCTATGGTTCGGGCGCTCAGGGTTGGGCCCCTGGAGCTGGGGTGGGGGCCCCCAGGGGTTAGGCCCCTGGAGCTATGGTTCGGGCGCTCAGGGGTTGGGCCCCTGGAGCTGGTTTTGGGGCCCCCAGGGGTTAGGCCTCTGGAGCTATGGTTCGGGCGCTCAGGGGTTGGGCCCTGGAGCTGGTGTTGGGGCCCCCAGGGGTTAGGCCCCTGGAGTATTGTTCGGGCGCTCAGGGGTTGGGCCCCTGGAGCTGGTGTGGGGCCCCAGGGGTTAGGCCCCTGGAGCTATGGTTCGGGCGCTCAGGGGTTGGAACCCTGGAGCTGGTGTTGGGGCCCCAGGGGTTGGGCCCCTGGAGCTGGTGTTGGGGCACCAGGGGTTAGGCCCCTGGAGCCTAGGTTCGGCGCGCTCAGGGGTTGGGCCCCTGGAGCTATGGTTCGGGCGCTCACGGGGTTGGGGCCCCTAGGAGCTAGGGTTTCGGGCGCACAGGGGTTGTGCCCCTAGAAGCTTGGGTTTCTGAGGCCCCCAGGGGTTTGTGCCCCTGGAGCTGGGGTTGGGGCCCCAGGGGTGGGCCTCTGGAGCTGGGGTTGGGGCCCCTAAGGGGTTAGGCCCCTGGAGCTATTGGTTTCGGGCGCTCAGGGTTTGGGCCCCTGGAGCTATGGTTCGGGCGCTCAGGGGTTGGGCCCCTGGAGCTGGTGGTGGGGGCCCCAGGGTTTTTTGCGGCACCTGGAGCTGTGCGGTGGGGCCCCCAGGGTTAGGCCCCTGGAGCTATGGTTCTGGCGCTCAGGGGTTGGCGCCCTGGAGCTGTGTTGGGGCCCCCAGTGTTGGGCCCCTGGAGCTGGTGTGTTGGGGCCCCAGGGTTTAGGCCTCTGGAGCTATGATTCGGAGCGCTCAGGGTTTGGGCACCTGGAGCTATGGTTCGGGCGCTCAGGGGTTGGGCCCCTGGAGCTGGTGTTGGGGGCCCCAGGGGTTGGGCCCCTGGAGCTGGTGTTGGTGCCCCAGGGGTTAGCCCTGGAGCTATGGTTCGGGCGCTCAGGGGTTGGGCCCCTGGAGCTGGTGTTGGGGCCCCAGGGGTAGGGACCCTGGAGCTGGGGTTTGGGCCCCCAGGGGTTAGCCCCTGGAGCTGTGGTTCGGGCGCTCAGGGGTTGGGCCTCTGGAGCTGGGGTTTTGGGCCCCAGGGGTGGGGCCGGAGGTTGGTTGTTGGGGGGTGGGGTTTGGCCTGGAGTTGGGTTTGGGCCTGTTCAGCTATGGTTTTGGGCTTGGGCTGGTTGGGCCCTGGGCTTTGGTTTTGGTGTTGGGGGGGGTTGGGCCCTGGAGCTGGGGTTGGGGCCCCCAGGGGTTAGGCCCCTGGAGCTATGGTTCGGGCGCTCAGGGGTTGGGCCCCTGGAGCTGGGGTTGGGGCCCCAGGGGTTGGGCCCCTGGAGCTGGGTTTGGGCCCCCAGGGGTTACCCCTGGAGCTGTGGTTCGGGCGCCAGGGGTTGGGCAGGGTTGGGGCCCTGGTGCTGGGGTGGGGGCCCCCAGGGGTTAGGCCTATGGAGCATGGTTCGGGCGCTCAGGGGTGGGCCCCTGGAGCTGTGTTTGGGGCCCCAGGGGTTAGGCCCCTGGAGCTATGGTTCGGGCGCTCAGGGGTGGGCCCCTGGAGCTGGTGTTGGGGCCCCCAGGGATTAGGCCCCTGGAGCTATGGTTCGGGCGCTCAGGGGTTGGGCCCCTGGAGCTGGTGTTGGGGCCCCCAGGGGTTGGGCCCCTGGAGCTGGTGTTGGGGCCCCAGGGGTTAGGCCCCTGGAGCTATGGTTCGGGCGCTCAGGGGTTGGGCCCCTGGAGCTGATGTTGGGCCCCCAGGGGTTGGGCCCTGGAGCTGGTGTTGGGGCCCCAGGGGTTAGGCCCCTGGAGCTATGTTCGGGCGCTCAGGGGTTGGGCCCCTGGAGCTATGTTTCGGGCCCCAGGGGTTGGGCCCCTGGAGCTGTGGTTCGGGCGCTCAGGGGTTAGGTCCCTGGAGCTGGGGTTAGGGCCCCAGGGGTTGGGCGCTGGAGTGGGGTTGCTGGCCCCCGGGGTTAGGCCCCTGGAGCTATGGTTCGGGCGCTCAGGGGTTGGGCCCTTGGAGCTGGGGTGGGGGCCCCAGGGGTAGGCCCCTGGAGCTATGGTTCGGGCGCTCAGGGGTTGGGCCCCTGGAGCTGGTGTTGGTCCCCCAGGGGTTAGGCCCCTGGAGGTATTGTTCGGGCGCTCAGGCGTTGGGCCCTTGGAGCTGGTGTTGGGACCCCCCAGGGGTTAGGCTCCTGGAGCTTTGTTTCGGGTGCTCAGGGGTGGGGCCCTGGAACTGGTGTTGGGCCCTGAGCTAAAGTCACCCCCTGCTCTGCCATCCCCAACACAGACAGTCCCCACTCCATCACAGTAATTGCCCCAGAGCATTTCACGCATGGAACAACAGTAACACGTGTGGCTATGCAGGGTAATGCCCAGAGCATGTGCTGCATGGAGCAAGAGTGACACCGTGTGGGCCAGATACGGTAATGCACAGAGCATTTCCCGCATTTAGCAAACAGTTGCACCTTGTGGTCACGCAGGGTAATGCACAGAGCATTTCCTGCATGGAGCTATGGTTCGGAGCTCTGGGGTTGGGCCCCTGGAGCTGGTGTTGGGGCTCCCAGGCTTGGGCCCCTCGAGCTGGTTTTGGGGGCCGCAGGGGTTAGGCCCCTGGCACTATGGTTTCGGGCGCTCAGGGGTTGGGCCCTTGGAGCTGGGGTGGGGGGCCCCCAGTAGGTTAGGCCCTGGAGCTATGGTTAGGGCGCTCAGGGGTTGGGCCCTTGGAGATGGTGTTGGGCCCAGGGGTTAGGCCCCTGGAGCTATGGTCGGGCGCTCAGGGGTTGGGACCCTGGAGCTGGTGTTGGGGCTCCAGGGTTTGGCCCCTGGAGCTGGTGTGGGGCCCCAGGGATTAGGCCCCTGAGCTAGGGTTCTGGCGCTCAGGGGTTGGCCCCTGGAGCTGGTGTTGGGGCCCCCAGGGGTTGGGCCCTGGAGCTATGGTTCGGGCGCTCAGGGGTTGGGCCCTGGAGCTGGTGTTGGGGCCCCCAGGGGTTGGGCTCCTGGAGCTGGTGTTGGGGCCCCAGGGGTTAGGCCCCTGGAGCTATGGTTCGGGCGCTCAGGGGTTGGGCCCTGGAGCTGGGGTTGGGGCCCCCAGGGTTTGGGCCCCTGGAGCTGTGGTTGGGGGTCCCCAGGGGTTAGGCCCCTGGAGCTATGGTTCGGGCGCTCAGGGGTTGGGCCCCTGGAGCTGTTGTTGGGGCTCTCAGGGATTGGGCCCCTGGAGCTGGTGTTGGGGCCCCAGGGGTTAGGACCTCTCGAGCTATGCTTCGGGCACTCAGGGTTTGGACCCCTGGAGCTATGGTTCGGGAGCTCAGGGGTTGAGCCCCTGCAGATGGTGTTGGCGGGCCCCAGGGGCTGGTCCCCTGGAGCTGGTGTTGGGGTCCCAGGGGTTAGGCCCCTGGAGCTATGGTTCGGGCGCTCAGGGTTGGGCCCCTGAAGCTGGTGTTGTGGCCCCCAGGGTTGGGCCGCTGGAGGTAGGGGTTTGGGCCCCCAGGGTTTAGGCCCCTGGAGCTGTGGTATGAGCGCTCAGGGGTTGGGGCCCTGGACCTGGGGTCTAGGGCCCCTGGGGTTGGGCCCCTGGAGCTGGGGTGGGGGCCCCCAGGGGTTAGGCCCCCTGTAGCTCATGGTTCGGGCACTCAGGGGTTGGGCCGCTGGAAGCTGGTGTTGTGGCCCTCAGGGGTTTAGGACCCTGGAGGTATCGTTCGGGCGCTCAGGGGTTGGGCCCTTGGAGCTGGTGTTGGGGCCCACAGGGGTTAGGGCCCTGGTGGTATTGTTCGGGCGCTCAGGGGTTGGGCCCCTGGAGCTGGTGTTGCGGCCCCCAGGGGTTGGGCCCCTGGAGCTGGTGGTTGGGGCCCCAGGGATTAGGCCCATGGAGCTATGGTTTCGGGCGCTCAGGGGTTGGGCCCCTGGAGCTGGTGTTAGGGCCCCCAGGGGGTTGGGCCCCTGGAGCTGGTGTTGGGGCCCCAGGGATTAGGCCCCTGGAGCTATGGTTCGGGCGCTCAGGGGTTGGGCCCCTGGAGCTGGTGTTGGGGCCCCCAGGGGTTGGGCCCCTGGAGCTGGGGTTGGGGCCCCCAGGTGTTAGGCCCCTGGAGCTATGGTTCAGGCGCTCAGGGGTTGGGCCCCTGGAGCTGGTGTTGGGGCCCCTGAACTAAAGTCACCGCCTGCTCTCCCATCCCCCACACAGACAGTCCCCCACTCCATCATAGTAATGCCCAGAGCATTTCACGCATGGAGCAACAGTAACACTGTGTGGGCT
Organism: Gopherus flavomarginatus; assembly: GCF_025201925.1. Classification (NCBI taxonomy): domain Eukaryota; kingdom Metazoa; phylum Chordata; order Testudines; family Testudinidae; genus Gopherus; species Gopherus flavomarginatus. The sequence goes on along the minus strand of NW_026114952.1, from coordinate 13,079 downwards.
ATTGCAGGGTAATGCCCAGAGCATTTGCTGCATGGAGCAAGAGTGACACCGTGTGGCCACATACGGTAATGCACAGAGCATTTCCCCGCATGGAGCAACAGTGACACCATGTAGCCACACAGGGTAATACACAGAGCATTTCCCCGCATGGAGCAACAGTGACACCTTGTGGTCACGCAGGGTAATGCACAGAGCATTTCCTGCATGGAGCTATGGTTCGGAGCTCTGGGGTTGGGCCCCTGGAGCTGGTGTTGGGGCTCCCAGGGGTTGGGCCCCTGGAGCTGGTGTTGAGGGCCCCAGGGGTTAGGCCCCTGACGCTATGGTAAGGGCGCTCAGGGGTTGGGCCCTTGGAGCTGGGGTGGGGGCCGCCAGGGTTTGGGCCCCTGGAGCTATGGTTCGGGCACTCAGGGATAGGGTCCCGAGGAGCTGGTGTTGGGGCCCCCAGGGGTTAGGCCCCTGGAGGTATTGTTCGGGCGCTCAGGGGTTGGGTCCTTGGAGCTGGTGTTGGGCCCCCAGGGATTAGGCCCATGGAGCTATGGTTCGGGCGCTCACGGGTTGGGACCCTGGAGCTGGTGTTGGGCCCCCAGGGTTTGGGCCCCTGGAGGTGTGGTTGGGGCCCCCAGGGGATTAGACCCTGGAGCTATGGTTCGGGCGCTCAGGGTTGGGCCCCTGTAGCTAGGGTGGGGGCCCCCAGGGGTTAGGCCCCTGGAGCTATGGTTCGGGCACTCAGGGGTTGGGCCCCTGGAGCTGGTGTTGGGGCCCCAGGGGTTGGGCTCCTGGAGCTGGGTTGGGGGCCCCAGGGGTTAGGCCCCTGGAGCTATCGTTCGGGCGCTCAGGGCTTGGGCCCCTGGAGCTATCGTTCAGGCGCTCAGGGGTTGGGCCCCTGGAGCTAGTGGTGGGGCCCCCAGGGTTTGGGCCCTTGGAGCTGTGGTTGGGTCCCCCAGGGGTTAGGCCCCTGGAGCTATGGTTCGGGCGCTCAGGGGTTGGGCCCCTGGAGCTGGGGTGGGGGCCCCCAGGGGTTAGGCCGCTGGAGCTATGGTTCGGGAACTCAGGGGTTGGGCCCCTGGAGCTGGTGTTGGGGCCCCCAGGGGTTAGGCCTCTGGAGGTATCGTTCGGGCGCTCAGGGGTTGGGCCCTTGGAGCTGGTTTTGGGGCCCCCAGGGATTAGGCCCCTGGAGCTATGGTTCGGGCGCTCAGGGGTTGGGCCCCTGGAGCTGGTGTTAGGGCCCCCAGGGGTTGGACCCCTGGAGCTGGTGTTTGGGGCCCCAGGGGTTAGGGCCCCTGGAGCTATGGTTCGGGCGCTCAGGGGTTGGGCCCCTGGAGCTGGTGTTGGGGCCCTCAGGGGTTGGGCCCCTGGAGCTGGTGTTGGGGCCCCAGGGGTTAGGCCCCTGGAGCTATGGTTCGGGCACTCAGGGTTTGGGCCCCTGGAGCTATGGTTCGGGCGCTTAGGGGTTGGGCCCCTGGAGGTGGTGTTAGGGTCCCCAGGGGTTGGGCCCCTGGAGCTGGTGTTGGGGCCCCAGGGATTAGGCCCCCTGGAGCTATGGTTCCGGCGCTCAGGAGTTGGGCCGTTGGAGCTGAGGTGGGGGCCCCCCAGGGGTTAGGCCCCTCCAGCTATGGTTCGGGCGCTCAGGGGTTGGACCCCTTGTCATAAACAGATAGCTAAGGGTTAATGTCTTTTTCACCTGAAGCACCTGACCGGAGGACCAATCAGGAAACTGGATTTTTTCAACTTTGGGTGGAGGGAATTTTGTGTCTGAGTCTTTTGTCTGTCTGCCTGCTTTCTCTGAGCTTTGGAGAAGCAGTTTCTACTTTCTAGTCTTCTGTTTCTAAGTGTAAGGACAAAGAGATCAGATAGTAAGTTCTATGGTTCTTTTCTTTGGTATTTGCATGAATATAAGTGCTGGAAGTGCTTTGATTTGTATTCTTTTGAATAAGGCTGTTTATTCAATATTCTTTTAAGCAATCGACCCTGTATTGTATCATCTTAATACAGAGAGACCATTTGTATTTTTCTTTCTTTTTATATAAAGCTTTCTTTTAAGACCTGTTGGAGTTTTTTCTTTACTTCAGGGAAATTGAGTCTGTACTCACCAGGGAATTGGTGGGAGGAAGAAATCGGGAGATCTGTGTGTTGGATTGCTAGCCTGATTTTGCATTCCTCTGGGGGAATAGGAAAGTACTTTTGTTCCAGGTCTGGGAAACAGAGAGGGGGGAAGGGAAAAAGGATTATTTCCCTTTGTTGTGAGACTCAAGGGATTTGGGTCTTGGGGTCCCCAGGGAAGGTTTTCAGGGGGACCAGAGTGCCCCAAAACACTCTAATTTTTTGGGTGGTGGCAGCAGGTACCAGGTCCAAGCTGGTAACTAAGCTTGGAGGTTTTCATGCTACCCCCATATTTTGGACGCTAAGGTCCAAATCTGGGACTAAGGTTATGACATGGTGTAGCAGCGGGTGGGAGATAGACAGAATCCAGAAGCCAGTGGAAATATTTTATTTTTCTTTTCTCTGCTAGGGGCTTTTTAGCAGAGAGAAACAGTTGGTTTTAAAAGGGAACCAGAGAGAATTTTTTTTTTCTGCTCTCTCTGGCAGTTTGTGGCTTGCATGTTAAGCGAGAAGCCATTAAGAGACTGTTAAGGGTCTTTTGTCACACAATAGCACTCCCATTGAGAGTCATTACCAGCACTATATAAATGCAAATAAAGTGGTTTTTCAGGTTTACTTAACATTGAAAATTAGCTAAAGGCACTGTTGCTAGGCAGACTTCAGGAGGCAACAGAGAACCTGCAGTTCAGAAGATAAACACCGGAGGGCACCCAACACAAGAAAACAGGAACCATGACTTCTAAGGCAAAAATGAGGCCAAAGAGCAAATCAAAGAAGCTGAACACAGGCGACAACTGGAAATAAAACAAACAGAGATGGAAATATGAGAGAGAGAAAGAGAGGCAGCCTACCAAAGAGAACAGGCAGCCAAAGAGGCGGCCCACCCCGAGACATGGAAAAACACCAAAAAGAAATGGAAAAAACAACAAAAGAGAATGAAGAGAAGGAAAAACAGAGAAAACATGAACTGGAGTTGGCAAAAGCTGGGCTGCATGTGCCAGCCAACCCTAACAACCCGGCGCCAATTATTGCTCCCCAGCACAGGAAATTTCCCACCTACAAGGCAGGTGATGACACCGAGGCCTTCTTGGAAAATTTTGAAAGAGCCTGTCTTGGGTACAACATCCCCGAAGACCAGTACATGGTAGAATTGAGGTCACAGCTCAGTGGACCTTTAGCAGAGGTGGCAGCTGAAATGCCTAAGCAGCAAATGATGACTATAAACTTTTTCAAACCAAGGCCAGATACAGAATGGGGATAACCCCAGATCATGCCCGTCGGCGCTTCAGAACCCAAAAGTGGAAACCAGAGGTGTCATTTCCCAAACACGCTACTACATTGCAAAAAACTATGAGGCCTGGATAACAGGAAACAACGTTCAAACCTTGGAAGAACTGCACCTCCTCATACAAATGGAGCAGTTCTTGGACGGTGTTCCTGAAGACATCACACGGTACATACAAGATGGAAATCCAAAGATATCGCTGAGGCGGGGGAGATTGGAGCCAAATGGATGGTAACTGGCAGAAGCAAGAAAGCTACTGTCAAGGGGACGATTACCCCAGGGGGCACACAAACCATAACCCTACAACCGAGGACAGCCAAAGACCCCACATACCACCCAAGTAAAGCCACAGACACCTACCCTTCCACCTCACCAGTCTCCAGTAACTCACCTCGGCCCAGTGACCATCAGATGGAAGATGCTTTAAGTGTAATGAACTGGGACATATCAAGGCCAACTGTCCAAAGAAACACATGCGAGTGCAATTCATTACACCACCATCACACCAAAGATCCCCAGGCCCGGATGCCTCTCAAATACCCTTGGAGCGAAGGGAAAATTTGAGAGTGGGCGGAAAGAAGGTTACTGCGTGGAGAGACACGGGGGCACAAGTGTCAGCTATCCACCAATCCTTCGTTGACCAAATTCATCAACCCAAAGGCCAAAGTTACAATTTACCCCTTCATGTCACAAGCTGTAGACTTGCCTACAGCTCAAACTGCCTGTCCAGTACAAAGGCTGGTCAGGAATGTGGACTTTTGCAGTCTATGACAATTATCCTATCCCCATGCTACTGGGGGAAGACTTGGCCAACCAGGTGAGGCGGGCCAAGAGAGTGGGAATGGTTACACGTAGCCAAACCAGGCAAGCCTTCCAGACCCATTCCTGTTTCCTGAAGCCGTCCACAGAGGCCCGTCTGTGTTACCAGAGACCCAGACAGAGGTAGTGGACCCGGATTCCATGCCTAACACTGAAACAGCCACAGCATCTCCAGTCCCAGCCCGGAACTGGAACAGCAACCAGCACCAGCAAGTGCAAACCCATCTTCAAACTCAACGCCAGAGGGCCGCCAGCGAGCCAAAACTGGCAGAAGCAACAGACAGCCATACCCAAAAGGCTCAGCAGAGCCTGAAATAACCTCAGGTGCACCAGCGGAGAGCGGTTCACCAGCAACGGAAACAACCCCATCACTTACATTGCTTCCAGAGGGACCAAGCCCAAGTCCACAGTCTGAGGAAGAAACTGGTGACCCCAGCCTCAAGGGAACAGTTCCAGACTGAGCAGGAAGCAGATGACAGCCTTCAGAAAGCTTGGGCGGCGGCACGGAACACCCCACCGCCTCTCAGCTCTTCTAATCGATCCCGGTTTGTTATAGACCAAGGACTTTTATACAAGGAAATTCTTTCTGGTGGACACCGGGACAGAATGGCAGCCGCAAAAACAGTTGGTGGTTCCAACTAAGTACCGGGGAAGCTCTTAAGCTTAGCCCATGATCATCCCAGTGGCCATGCTGGAGTGAACAGAACCAAGGACGGTTGGGGAAGTCCTTCCACTGGGAGGGGATGGCGAAAGGACGTTGCCAAGTATGTCCGGTCTTGTGAGGTATGCCAAAGAGTGGGAAGCCTCAAGACCAGGTCAAGGCCCCTCTCCAGCCACTCCCCATAATTGAGGTCCCATTTCAGCGAGTAGCTGTGGATATTCTGGGCCCTTTCCCAAAAAAGACGCCCAGAGGAAAGCAGTACGTACTGACTTTAGTGGACTTTGCTACCCGATGGCCAGAAGCAGTAGCTCTAGGCAACACCAGGGCTAACACTGTGTGCCTGGCCCTAACAGACATCTTTGCCAGGGTAGGTTGGCCCTCTGACATCCTTACAGATTCAGGGTCTAATTCCTGGCAGGGACCATGGGAAAAACTGTGGGAAACTCATGGGGTGAATCACTTGGTTGCCATCCCGTACCACCATCAAACCAAATGGCCTGGTGGAAAGGTTCAATGGAACTTTGGGGGCCATGATACGAAAATCATCAACCAATTCTCCAATAATTGGGACCTAGTGTTGCAGCAGTTGCTGTTTGCCTACAGGGCTGTCCCACATCCCAGTTTAGGGTTTTTCACCATTTGAACTTGTGTATGGCTCACGAGGTTAAGGGGCCATCTACAGTTGGTGAAGCAGCAATGGGAGGGGTTTACGCCTTCTCCAGGAACTAACATTCTGGACTTTGTAAGCAACCTACAAAGCACCTCCGACCTCTTTAGCCCTTGCTAGAGAGAACCTAAAGAATGCTCAGGAAGAGAAAAGGCCTGGTATGACAGACATGCCAGAGAACGTTCCTTCAAGGTAGGAGACCAGGTTTATGGTCTTGAAGGCGCAACAGGCCAATAAGATGGAAGCATCATGGGAAGGGCCATTCACGGTCCAAGAGCGCCTGGGAGCTGTAAACTACCTCATAGCATTTCCCAATTCCTCACTAAAGCCTAAAGTGTACCATGTTAATTCTCTCAAGCCTTTCTATTCCAGAGATTTACAGGTTTGTCAGTTTACAGTCCAGGGAGATGATGCTGAGTGGCCTGACGGTGTCTACTACGACGGGAAAAAAGACGGTGGCGTGGAAGAGGTGAACCTCTCAACCACCCTGGAACGTCTGCAGCGGCAACAAATCAAGGAGCTGTGCACTAGCTTCGCCCATTGTTCTCAGCCACCCCAGGACGGACTGAACGGCATACCACTCCATTGATACAGGTAATGCTCACCAATCAGAACCCCACCCTACCGGGTGTCTCCTCATGCCCAAGCTGCCTATAGAACGGGAGATCCAGAACATGCTACAGAATGGGTATAATCCGCTCATCTCCCAGTGCATGGGCATCTCCAGTGGTTCTGGTACCCAAACCAGATGGGGAAATACGCTTTTGCGTGGACTACCGTAAGCTAAATGCTGTAACTCGTCCGGACAACTATCTCAATGCCACGCACGATGAGCTATGGAGAAGTTGGGACGTGCCCAGTTCATCTCTACAATAGACTTAACCAAGGGGTACTGGCAAGTACCGCTAGATGAACCTGCCAAGGAGAGGTCAGCACTTCGTCACCCATGCGGGGGTGTATGAATTCAATGTCCTTCCTTTCGGCTTTCGAAATGCACCCGCCACCTTCCAGAGGTGGTAGAGGTCTACTAGCTGGACTGGGAGAATTTGCAGTTGCCTACCTCGATGATGTGGCCATTTTTTCAGACTCCTGGCCCGAACAACCTACTACACCTGGAAAAGGTCTTTGAGCGCATCAGGCAGGCAGGACTAACTGTTTAAGCCCAAAAGTGTCAAATAGGCCAAAACAGAGTAACTTACCTGGGGCACCAGGTGGGTCGAGGAACCATAAACCCCCTACAGGCCAAGGTGGATGCTATCCAAAAGTGGCCTGTCCCACGGTCCAAGAAGCAGGTCCAATCCTTCTTAGGCTTGGCCGGATACTACAGGCGATTTGTACCACACTACAGCCAAATCGCTGCCCCACTGACGACCTGACCAAAAAGACCCAGCCAAATGCAGTTAAGTGGACTGATGAGTGTCAAAAGGCCTTTACCCAACTTAAGGCAACGCTCATGTCTGACCCTGTGCTCAGGGCCCCGGACTTTGACAAGCCATTCCTAGTAACCACGGATGCATCTGAGCGTGGTATAGGAGCAGTGCTCATGCAGGAAGCAAACAGATCACAACTTCCATCCTGTCGTGTTTCTCAGTAAGAAACTGTCTGAGAGGGAAAGTCACTGGTCAGTCAGTGAAAAGGAATGCAATGCCATTGTGTACGCCCTGGAAAGCTACGCCATATATTTGGGGACGGCGGTTTCCAACTACAAACTGACCATGCTGCACTAAAGTGGCTTCATACTGCCAAGGGGAACAACAAGAAACTTCTTCGTTGGAGTTTAGCTCTCCAAGATTTTGATTTTGAAATTCAACACATCACAGGAGCTTCTAATAAAGTTGCTGATGCACTCTCCCGTGAGAGTTTCCCAGAATTCAGTAGTTAAAAAGTGTTCTTAAATGTAGAAGTCTGTTAGTTATATACTTAGTAGTATATGTAAAGGTGCATGTGTTGTAGTAATCTGTTTATTTTACAGTTCTAGAAGGAAATCGCGCCAGTGAGCTTCCCCACTGTCTGCAATTTGGGGGCGTGTCATAAACAGATAGCTAAGGGTTAATGTCTCTTTCACCTGAAGCACCTGACCGGAGGACCAATCAGGAAACTGGATTTTTTCAACTTTGGGTGGAGGGAATTTTGTGTCTGAGTCTTTTGTCTGTCTGCCTGCTTTCTCTGAGCTTTGGAGAAGCAGTTTCTACTTTCTAGTCTTCTGTTTCTAAGTGTAAGGACAAAGAGATCAGATAGTAAGTTCTATGGTTTCTTTTCTTTGGTATTTGCATGAATATAAGTGCTGGAGTGCTTTGATTTGTATTCTTTTTGAATAAGGCTGTTTATTCAATATTCTTTTAAGCAATCGACCCTGTATTGTATCATCTTAATACAGAGAGACCATTTGTATTTTTCTTTCTTTTTATATAAGCTTTCTTTTAAGACCTGTGGAGTTTTTCTTTACTTCAGGGAAATTGAGTCTGTACTCACCAGGGAATTGGTGGGAGGAAGAAATCGGGAGAATCTGTGTGTTGGATTGCTAGCCTGATTTTGCATTCCCTCTGGGGGAATAGGAAAGTACTTTTGTTTCCAGGACTGGGAACAGAGAAGGGGGAAGGGAAAAAGGATTATTTCCCTTTGTTGTGAGACTCAAGGGATTTGGGTCTTGGGGTCCCCAGGGAAGGTTTTTCAGGGGGACCAGAGTGGCCCAAAACACTCTAATTTTTTGGGTGGTGGCAGCAGGTACCAGGTCCAAGCTGGTAACTAAGCTTGGAGGTTTTTCATGCTAACCCCCATATTTTGGACGCTAAGGTCCAAATCTGGGACTAAGGTTATGACACCCCTGGAGCTGGTTTTGGAACCCCCGGGGGTTAGACCCCTGGAGCTATGGTTCGGGCGCTGAGGGGTTGGGCCCCTGGAGCTCGTGTTGGAGCCCCCAGGGTTAGGCCCCTGGAGCTATGGTTCGGGCGCTCAGGCGGGTTTGGGCCCCTGGAGCTGGTTGTATGGGGCTCCCAGTGGGTTGGGCTCCTGGAGCTGGTGTTGGGGTCCCAGGGGTTAGGCCCCTGGAGCTATGGTTCGGGCGCTCAGGGGTTGGGCCCCTGGAGCTATGGTTCGGGCGCTCAGGGGTTTGGACCCTGGAGCTGGGGTCGAGGGCTCCAGGGGCTTGGCCCCTGGACCTGGGGTTGTGGCCCCCCGGGGGGTTAGGCCCCCTGCAGCTAATGTTTAGGCGCTCAGGGTTGAGCCACTTGAGCTATTGTTGGGGCCGCAGGGATTAGGCCCCTGGAGCTATGGTTCCGGCGCTCAGGAGTTGGGCCGTTGGAGCTGGGTTGGGGGCCCCAGGGGTTAGGCCCCTGGAGCTATCGTTCGGGCGCTCAGGGGTTGGGCCCCTGGAGCTGGTGTTGGGGCCCCGGGGTTAGGCCCCTGGAGCTATCGTTTCGGGGCGCTCAGGGCTTGGGCCCCTGGAGCTACGTTCAGGCGCTCAGGGGTTGGGCCCCTGGAGCTAGTGGTGGGGCCCCCAGGGTTTGGGCCCCTGGAGCTGTGGTTGGGGCCCCCAGGGGTTAGGCCCTGGAGCTATGGTTCGGGCGCTCAGGGGTTGGGCCCCTGGAGCTGGGGTGGGGGCCCCCAGGGGTTAGGCCCCTGGAGCTATGGTTCGGGCACTCAGGGGTTGGGGCCCCTGGAGCTGGTGTTGGGGCCCCCAGGGGTTGGCTCCTGGAGCTGGGTTGTTGGGGCCCCAGGGGTTAGGCCCCTGGAGCTATGGTTCGGGCGCTCAGGGTTTGGGCCCCTGGAGCTATGGTTCGGGCGCTCAGGGGTTTGGACCCCTGGAGCTGGTTTTGGAACCCTCTGGGGTTAGACCCCTGGAGCTATGGTTCGAGCGCTGAGGGTGGGCACCTGGAGCTGGTGTTGGGGCCCCCAGGGGTTAGGCCCCTTGAGGTATGTTGAGCGCTCAGGGGTTAGGCCCCTGGAGCTGGTGTTGGAGCCCCAGGGGTTACGCCCCTGGAGCTATGGTTCGGGCGCTCAGGGGTTGGAACCTTGAGCTGGTGTTGGGGCCCCCCAGGGTTGGGCCCCTGGAGCTGGGGTTTGGGCACGGGGGTTAGGCCCCTGGAGCTATGGTTGGGCGCTCAGGGGTGGACTTGGAAGCTGGTGTTGGGGCCCAGGGGTTGGGCCCCTGGAGCTGGGTTGGGGCCCCCAGGTGTTAGGCCCTGGAGCTATGGTCAGGCGCTCAGGGGTTGGGCCCTGGAGCTGTTGTTGGGGCCCCAGGGGTTGGGCCCCTGGAGCTGGTGTTGGGGCCCCAGGGGTTAGTCCCCTGGAGGAGCTATGGTTTGGGCGCTCAGGGGTTGGGCCGCTGGACTGGTGTTGGGGCCCCAGGGGGTTGGGCCGCTGGAGCTGGGGTTTGGGCCCCCAGGGCTTAGGCCCCTGGAGCTATGGTTTGGGCGCTCAGGGGTTGGGCCCCTTGGAGCTGGGTGTTAGGGCCCCCAGGGGTTGGGGCCCCTGGAGCTGGTGTTTGGGCCAGGGGTTAGGCCCCTGGAGCTATGGTTTGGGCGCTCAGGGGTTGGGCCCCTGGAGCTGGTGGTTGGGCCCTTTCAGGGGTTGGGCCCCTGGAGCCTTGTGTGGGGGCCCAAGGGGTTAGGCCCCTGGAGGCTATTGGTTTGGGCGCTCAGGGGTGGGGCCCCTGGAGCTTTGGTTCGGGCGCCCAGGGGTTGGGCCTGGAGCTGGGGTGGGGCTCCAGGGTTGGCCTGGACCTGGGGGGTGTGGCCCCGGGGTTAGGCCCCTGGAGCATGGTTCGGGCGCTCAGGGGTTGGCCCCTGGAGCTGGGTTTGGGCCCCAGGGGTTAGGCCCCTGGAGCTATGGTTCCGGGCGCTCAGGATTTGGGCCCCTGGAGCTGGGGGGGGCCCCCAGGGGTTAGGCCCCTGCAGCTATGGTTCGGGCGCTCAGGATTGGGCCCCTGGAGCTGGTGTTGGTTCCAGGGTTAAGGCCCCTTGAAGTATTGTTTCGAGCGCTTCAGGGGGGCCCCTGGAGCTGGTGTTGGAGCCCCCAGGGGTTAGGCCCCTTGGAGCTATGGGTTCGGGCGCTCAGGGGTTGGGCCCCTGGAGTTATGGTTCGGGCGCGCAGGGTTTGGGCCCTTGGAGCTGGGGTGGGGCCCCCAGGGGTTAGGCCCCTGGAGCTATGGTTCGGGCGCTCAGGGTTGTGCCCCTGGAGCTGGTGTTGGCTCTCCCAGGGGTTAGGCCCCTGGAGGTATTTTTCGGGCTTTCAGGCGTTGGGCCCTTGGAGCTGGGTGTGGGGCCCCCAGGGGTTAGGCCCCTGGAGCTATGGTTCGGGCGCTCAGGGGTTGGGCCCCTGGAGCTGGTGTTGGGGCCCCTGAGCCTAAAGTCACCCCCTGCTCTCCCATCCCCCACACAGACAGTCCCCACTCCATCACGGTAATGCCCAGAGCATTTCACGCATGGAGCAACAGTAACACTGTGCGGCTATGCAGGTAATGCCCAGAGCATTTGCTGCATGGAGCAAGAGTGACACCGTGTGGCCACAGACGGTAATGCACAAGCATTTCCCCCGCATGGAGCAACAGTGACACGTTGTGGTCACGCGCGGTAATGCACAGAGCATTTCCTGCATGGAGCTGTGGTTGGGAGCTCTAGGTTGGGCCCATGGAGCTGGTGTTGGGGATCCCAGGGGTTGGACCCTGGAGCTGGTGTTGGGACCCCAGGGGGTTAGGCCCCTGGTGCTTAGGTCGGGCGCTTCAGGGGTTGGGCCCTTGGAGCTGGGGCTGGGGGCCCCCAGTGGTTAGGCCCCTGGAGCTATTGTTCGGGCACTCAGGGGTAGGCGCCCGAGGAGCTGGTGTTGGGGCCCCCCAGCGGTTAGGCCCCTGGAGGTATTGTTTCAGGCGCTCAGGGGGTTGGGTCCTTGGAGCTGGTGTTGGGCCCCAGGGATTAGGCCCCTTAGCTATGGTCTCGGGCGCTCAGGGGTTGGGACCCTGGAGCTGGTGTTGGGGCCCCCAGGGTTGGGACCCTGGAGCTATGGTTTAGGGCGCTGAGCGGGTTAGGCCCCTTGTAGCTAGGGGTCGGGCGATGAGGCATTGGGCCCCTGGAGCTGGTGTTCGGGCCCCAGGGGTTGGCCCCTGGAGATATGTGTTAGGGCACTGAGGGGTTGGGCACCTGGAGCTGGTGGTTGGGGCCCCAGGGTTGGCCGCTGGAGCTGGGGTTGGGCCCCCAGGGGTTAGGCCCCCCTGGGCTGTGGTACGGGCGGCTCAGGGGTTGGGCCCGTAGAGCTGGGGGTCCAAGGGCCACAGGGGTTGGGCCCGGAGTTGGGGTGGGCCCCCAGGGGGTTGGGCCCCGGAGTTAGGTTCGGGCGCCAGGGCTTGGGCCATGGAGCTGGTGTTGGCGCCCACAGGTGGTTAGGCCTCCTGGAGTTATCGTTCGTGGTGATCAGGGGTTGGGCCTTGGAGCTGATTTGGGGCCCTCCAGTTAGTAGGCCCCTGGAGCTATTGTTGCGGGCGCTCAGGGTTTGGGCCCTGGAGCTGGTGTAAGGGCCCCCAGGGCTTGTACCCTTGGAGCTTGTGTGGGGCCCCAGGGGTTTGAGCCCCTGGGGCTGGTGTTGGGGCCCCCAGGGGTAGGGCCCCTGGAGGTATTTGTCGGGCGCTCAGGGGTTGGGTCCTTGGAGCTGGTGTTGGGCCCCCAGGGATTAGGCCCCTGGAGCTATGGTTCGGGCGCTCAGGGGTTGGGCCCCTGGAGCTGGTGTTGGGGCCCCCAGTGGTTGGGCCACTGGAGCTGGTGTTGGGGCCCCAGGGGTTAGCCCCTGGAGCTATGGTTGGGGCGGGGGGCGCTCAGGGGTTGGGCCCCTGGAGCTATGGTTTCGGCGCGCTCAGGGGTTGGGCCCCTGGAGCTGGGGTCGAGGGCTCCAGGGGTTTGGCCCGCTGGACCTGGGGTTGTGGCCCCCGGGGGTTTAGGCCCACTGGAGCTATGGTTCCGGCGCTCAGGAGTTGTGCCGTTGGAGCAGGGGTGGGGCCCTCCAGGGGTTAGGCCCTGGAGGTATATGTTCGAGCGCTCAGGGGGTTGGGCCCCTGGAGCTGGTGTGGGGCCCCCAGGGGTTAGGCTCCTGGAGGTATCGTTCGGGTGCTCAGGGGTTTGGCCCTTGGAGCTGGTTTTGGTTCCCCCAGGGATTAGGCACCTGGAGCTATATTCGGGCGCTCAGGGGTTGGGCCACTGGAGCTGGTGTTGGGTCTCCCAGGGGTTAGGCCCCTGGAGGTATTGTTCGGGTCGCTCAGGCGTTGGGACCTTGGAGCTGGTGTTGGGGCCCCCAGGGTTAGGCCCCTGGAGCTATGTTTCGGGCGCTTCAAAGGGGTCGGGCCCCTGGAGCTGGTGTTGGGGCCCCTGACCTAAAGTCACCCCCTGCTCTCCCATCCCCCACACAGACAGTCCCACTCCATCACAGTAAATGCCCAGAGCATTTCACGGATGGAGCAACAGTAACACTGTGTGACCACATAGGGTAATGCACAGAGCATTTCCCCACATGGAGCAACAGTGACAACTTCTGGTCACGCAGGGTAATGCACAGAGCATTTCCTG
>NW_026114951.1:15000-27500 GCF_025201925.1 Gopherus flavomarginatus | reverse complement strand
CAGGGTTCCAACCCCTGAGTGCCTGAACCATAGCTCCACGGGCCTAAAACCTTGGTCCCCAACACCAGCTCCAGGGGCCCAACCCCAGAGCGCCCGAAACATAGCTCCAGGGGCCCAATCCCTGGGGGCCCCAACACCAGCTCCAGGGGCCCAACCGCTGGGGCCCTCCACCCCAGCTCCAGGGGCCCAACCCCTGAGCGCCCGAACCATAGCTCCAGGGGCCCAACCCCTGAGCGCCTGAACCATAGCTCCAGGGCCCTAACCCCTGGGTCCCCAACACCAGCTCCAGGGGCCCAACCCCTTGGGGCCCCAACACCAGCTCCAGGGGCCCAACCAATGAGCGGCCGAACCAAAGATCCAGGGGCTAACCCCTGGAGGCCCCAGCCGCAGCTCCAGGGTCCCAACCACTGGAGGCCCCAAAACCAGCTCCAGGGTCCCAACCCCTGAGCGCCTGAACCATAGCTCCAGGGGCCTAACCCCTGGGTCCCCAACACCAGCTGCAGGAGCCCAACCCCTGGGAGCCCCAACACCAGCTCCAGGGGCAGAACCCCAGAGTGAGCAAACCATAGCTCTAGGGGCCTATTCCCTGGGGGCCCGCACGCCAGCTCCAAGGGCCCAACCCCTGAGCGCCCGAACCTTAACCCCTGGGGCCCCAACACCAGCTCCAGGGCCCAACCCCTGGGAGTCCCAACACCAGCTACAGGGGCCCAACCCCAGAGCTCCCGAACCATAGCTCCATGCGGGGAAATGCTCTGTGCACTACCCTATGTGGCCACACGGTGTCACTCTTGCTCCATGCAGGAAATGCTCTGGGCATTACCCTGCATGGCCACACAGTGTTACTGTTGCTCCATGCGTGAAATGCTCTGGGCATTACTGTGATGGAGTCGGGACTGTCTGTGTGGGGGATGGGAGAGCAAGGGGTGACATTACGTCAGGGGCCCCAACACCAGCTCCAGCGGCCCAACTCCTGAGCGCCCGAACCATAGCTCCAGGGGCCTAACCCCTGGGGGCCCCAACACCAGCTCCAAGGGCCCAACCCCTGGGGGCTCCAAAACCAGCTCCAGGGGCCCAATCCCTGAGCGCCCGAACCATAGCTACAGGGGCCTAGCCCCTGGGGCCCCAACACCAGCTCCAGGGGCCCAACCCCTGGGGGCCCCAACACCAGCACCAGGGTCCCAAACCCTTAGCGCCTGAACCATAGCTCCAGGGCCCTAATCCCTGAGGGCCCCAACACCAGCTCCAGGGGCCCAACCCCTGAGCGCCCGAACCATAGCTATAGGGGCCTAACCCCCGGGGGCCCCAACCCCACCTCCAGGGGCCCAACCCTTGGGGGCCCCAACACCAGCTCCAGGGGCCCAACCCCTGAGCGCCCGAACCATAGCTCCAGGGGCCTAAACCCTGGGGGGCCCAACCACAGCTCCAGGGGCCCAACCCCTGCGAACCCCAACACAATCTCCAGGAACTCAAAACCTGGGGGCCCCAACAGCAGCTCCAGGGGCCCCACCCCTGGGGCCCTCGACCCTAGCTCCAGGGAACCAACCCCTGAGCGCCCGAACCATAGCTCCAGGGGTCCAACCCCTGAGTGCCTGAACCATAGCTCCACGGGCCTAAAACCTGGGTCCCCAACACCAGCTCCAGGGGCCCAACCCCAGAGCGCCCGAAACATAGCTCCAGGGGCCCAATCCCTGGGGGCCCCAACACCAGCTCCAGGGGCCCAACCCCTGAGCGCCCGAACCATAGCTCCAGGGGCCCAACCCCTGAGCGCCTGAACCATAGCTCCAGGGGCCTAACCCCTGGGTCCCCAACACCAGCTGCAGGAGCCCAACCCCTGGGAGCCCCAACACCAGCTCCAGGGGCAGAACCCCAGAGTGAGCAAACCATAGCTCTAGGGGCCTATTCCCTGGGGGCCCGCACGCCAGCTCCAAGGGCCCAACCCCTGAGCGCCCGAACCTTAACCCCTGGGGCCCCAACACCAGCTCCAGGGGCCCAACCCCTGGGAGTCCCAACACCAGCTACAGGGGCCCAACCCCAGAGCTCCCGAACCATAGCTCCATGCGGGGAAATGCTCTGTGCACTACCCTATGTGGCCACACGGTGTCACTCTTGCTCCATGCAGGAAATGCTCTGGGCATTACCCTGCATGGCCACACAGTGTTACTGTTGCTCCATGCGTGAAATGCTCTGGGCATTACTGTGATGGAGTCGGGACTGTCTGTGTGGGGGATGGGAGAGCAAGGGGTGACATTAGGTCAGGGGCCCCAACACCAGCTCCAGCGACCCAACCCCTGAGCGCCAGAACCATAGCTCCAGGGGCCTAACTCCTGGGGGCCCCAACACCAGCTCCAAGGGCCCAACCCCTGGGGGCCCCAAAACCAGCTCCAGGGGCCCAATCCCTGAGCGCCCGAACCATAGCTACAGGGGCCTAGCCCCTGGGGCCCCAACACCACCTCCAGGGGCCCAACCCCTGGGGGCCCCAACACCAGCTCCAGGGGCCCAACCCCTGAGCGCCCGAACCATAGCTCCAGGGGCCTAAACCCTGGGGGGCCCAACCACAGCTCCAGGGGCCCAACCCCTGCGAACCCCAACACAATCTCCAGGAACTCAAAACCTGGGGGCCCCAACAGCAGCTCCAGGGGCCCCACCCCTGGGGCCCTCGACCCTAGCTCCAGGGAACCAACCCCTGAGCGCCCGAACCATAGCTCCAGGGGTCCAACCCCTGAGTGCCTGAACCATAGCTCCACGGGCCTAAAACCTGGGTCCCCAACACCAGCTCCAGGGGCCCAACCCCAGAGCGCCCGAAACATAGCTCCAGGGGCCCAATCCCTGGGGGCCCCAACACCAGCTCCAGGGGCCCAACCGCTGGGACCCTCCACCCCAGCTCCAGGGGCCCAACCCCTGAGCGCCCGAACCATAGCTCCAGGGGCCCAACCCCTGAGCGCCTGAACCATAGCTCCAGGGCCCTAACCCCTGGGTCCCCAACACCAGCTCCAAGGGCCCAACCCCTTGGGGCCCCAACACCAGCTCCAGGGGCCCAACCAATGAGCGGCCGAACCAAAGATCCAGGGGCTAACCCCTGGAGGCCCCAACCGCAGCTCCAGGGTCCCAACCACTGGAGGCCCCAAAACCAGCTCCAGGGTCCCAACCCCTGAGCGCCTGAACCATAGCTCCAGGGGCCTAACCCCTGGGTCCCCAACACCAGCTGCAGGAGCCCAACCCCTGGGAGCCCCAACACCAGCTCCAGGGGCAGAACCCCAGAGTGAGCAAACCATAGCTCTAGGGGCCTATTCCCTGGGGGCCCGCACGCCAGCTCCAAGGGCCCAACCCCTGAGCGCCCGAACCTTAACCCCTGGGGCCCCAACACCAGCTCCAGGGGCCCAACCCCTGGGAGTCCCAACACCAGCTACAGGGGCCCAACCCCAGAGCTCCCGAACCATAGCTCCATGCGGGGAAATGCTCTGTGCACTACCCTATGTGGCCACACGGTGTCACTCTTGCTCCATGCAGGAAATGCTCTGGGCATTACCCTGCATGGCCACACAGTGTTACTGTTGCTCCATGCGTGAAATGCTCTGGGCATTACTGTGATGGAGTCGGGACTGTCCGTGTGGGGGATGGGAGAGCAAGGGGTGACATTAGGTCAGGGGCCCCAACACCAGCTCCAGCGGCCCAACCCCTGAGCGCCCGAACCATAGCTCCACGGGGCCTAACCCCTGGGGGCCCCAACACCAGCTCCAAGGGCCCAACCCCTGGGGGCCCCAAAACCAGCTCCAGGGGCCCAATCCCTGAGCGCCCGAACCATAGCTACAGGGGCCTAGCCCCTGGGGCCCCAACACCAGCTCCAGGGGCCCAACCCCTGGGGGCCCCAACACCAGCTCCAGGGTCCCAAACCCTTAGCGCCTGAACCATAGCTCCAGGGCCCTAATCCCTGAGGGCCCCAACACCCGCTCCAGGGGCCCAACCCCTGAGCGCCCGAACCATAACTATAGGGGCCTAACCCCCGGGGGCCCCAACCCCACCTCCAGGGGCCCAACCCCTGGGGGCCCCAACACCAGCTCCAGGGGCCCAACCCCTGAGCGCCCGAACCATAGCTCCAGGGGCCTAAACCCTGGGGGGCCCAACCACAGCTCCAGGGGCCCAACCCCTGCGAACCCCAACACAATCTCCAGGAACTCAAAACCTGGGGGCCCCAACAGCAGCTCCAGGGGCCCCACCCCTGGGGCCCTCGACCCTAGCTCCAGGGAACCAACCCCTGAGCGCCCGAACCATAGCTCCAGGGGTCCAACCCCTGAGTGCCTGAACCATAGCTCCACGGGCCTAAAACCTGGGTCCCCAACACCAGCTCCAGGGGCCCAACCCCAGAGCGCCCGAACCATAGCTCCAGGGGCCCAATCCCTGGGGGCCCCAACACCAGCTCCAGGGGCCCAACCGCTGGGGCCCTCCACCCCAGCTCCAGGGGCCCAACCCCTGAGCGCCCGAACCATAGCTCCAGGGGCCCAACCCCT
Organism: Gopherus flavomarginatus; assembly: GCF_025201925.1. Classification (NCBI taxonomy): domain Eukaryota; kingdom Metazoa; phylum Chordata; order Testudines; family Testudinidae; genus Gopherus; species Gopherus flavomarginatus. The sequence goes on along the minus strand of NW_026114951.1, from coordinate 22,995 downwards.
GAGCGCCTGAACCATAGCTCCAGGGCCCTAACCCCTGGGTCCCCAACACCAGCTCCAGGGTCCCAACCCCTTGGGGCCCCAACACCAGCTCCAGGGGCCCAACCAATGAGCGGCCGAACCAAAGATCCAGGGGCTAACCCCTGGAGGCCCCAACCGCAGCTCCAGGGTCCCAACGACTGGAGGCCCCAAAACCAGCTCCAGGGTCCCAACCCCTGAGCGCCTGAACCATAGCTCCAGGGGCCTAACCCCTGGGTCCCCAACACCAGCTGCAGGAGCCCAACCCCTGGGAGCCCCAACACCAGCTCCAGGGGCAGAACCCCAGAGTGAGCAAACCATAGCTCTAGGGGCCTATTCCCTGGGGGCCCGCACGCCAGCTCCAAGGGCCCAACCCCTGAGCGCCCGAACCTTAACCCCTGGGGCCCCAACACCAGCTCCAGGTGCCCAACCCCTGGGAGTCCCAACACCAGCTACAGGGGCCCAACCCCAGAGCTCCCGAACCATAGCTCCATGCGGGGAAATGCTCTGTGCACTACCCTATGTGGCCACACGGTGTCACTCTTGCTCCATGCAGGAAATGCTCTGGGCATTACCCTGCATGGCCACACAGTGTTACTGTTGCTCCATGCGTGAAATGCTCTGGGCATTACTGTGATGGAGTCGGGACTGTCTGTGTGGGGGATGGGAGAGCAAGGGGTGACATTAGGTCAGGGGCCCCAACACCAGCTCCAGCGGCCCAACCCCTGAGCGCCCGAACCATAGCTCCAGGGGCCTAACCCCTGGGGGCCCCAACACGAGCTCCAAGGGCCCAACCCCTGGGGGACCCAAAACCAGCTCCAGGGGCCCAATCCCTGAGCGCCCGAACCATAGCTACAGGGGCCTAGCCCCTGGGGCCCCAACACCAGCTCCAGGGGCCCAACCCCTGGGGGCCCCAACACCAGCTCCAGAGTCCCAAACCCTTAGCGCCTGAACCATAGCTCCAGGGCCCTAATCCCTGAGGGCCCCAACACCAGCTCCAGGGGCCCAACCCCTGAGCGCCCGAACCATAGCTATAGGGGCCTAACCCCCGGGGGCCCCAACCCCACCTCCAGGGGCCCAACCCATGGGGGCCCCAACACCAGCTCCAGGGGCCCAACCCCTGGGAGTCCCAACACCAGCTACAGGGGCCCAACCCCTGAGCGCCTGAACCATAGCTCCAGGGCCCTAACCCCTGGGTCCCCAACACCAGCTCCAGGGGCCCAACCCCTTGGGGCCCCAACACCAGCTCCAGGGGCCCAACCAATGACCGTCCGAACCAAAGATCCAGGGGCTAACCCCTGGAGGCCCCAACCGCAGCTCCATTGTCCCAACCACTGGAGGCCTCAAAACCAGCTCCAGGGTCCCAACCCCTGAGCGCCTGAACCATAGCTCCAGGGGCCTAACCCCTGGGTCCCCAACACCAGCTGCAGGAGCCCAACCCCTGGGAGCCCCAACACCAGCTCCAGGGGCAGAACCCCAGAGTGAGCAAACCATAGCTCTAGCTCTAGGGGCCTATTCCCTGGGGGCCCGCACGCCAGCTCCAAGGGCCCAACCCCTGAGCGCCCGAACCTTAACCCCTGGGACCCCAACACCAGCTCCAGGGCCCAACCCCTGGGAGTCCCAACACCAGCTACAGGGGCCCAACCCCAGAGCTCCCGAACCATAGCTCCATGCGGGGAAATGCTCTGTGCACTACCCTATGTGGCCACACGGTGTCACTCTTGCTCCATGCAGGAAATGCTCTGGGCATTACCCTGCATGGCCACACAGTGTTACTGTTGCTCCATGCGTGAAATGCTCTGGGCATTACTGTGATGGAGTCGGGACTGTCTGTGTGGGGGATGGGAGAGCAAGGGGTGACATTAGGTCAGGGGCCCCAACACCAGCTCCAGCGGCCCAACCCCTGAGCGCCCGAACCATAGCTCCAGGGGCCTAACCCCTGGGGGCCCCAACACCAGCTCCAAGGGCCCAACCCCTGGGGGCCCCAAAACCAGCTGCAGGGGCCCAATCCCTGAGCGCCCGAACCATAGCTACAGGGGCCTAGCCCCTGGGGCCCCAACACCAGCTCCAGGGGCCCAACCCCTGGGGGCCCCAACACCAGCACCAGGGTCCCAAACCCTTAGCGCCTGAACCATAGCTCCAGGGCCCTAATCCCTGAGGGCCCCAACACCAGCTCCAGGGGCCCAACCCCTGAGCGCCCGAACCATAGCTATAGGGGCCTAACCCCCGGGGGCCCCAACCCCACCTCCAGGGGCCCAACCCTTGGGGGCCCCAACACCAGCTCCAGGGGCCCAACCCCTGAGCGCCCGAACCATAGCTCCAGGGGCCTAAACCCTGGGGGGCCCAACCACAGCTCCAGGGGCCCAACCCCTGCGAACCCCAACACAATCTCCAGGAACTCAAAACCTGGGGGCCCCAACAGCAGCTCCAGGGGCCCCACCCCTGGGGCCCTCGACCCTAGCTCCAGGGAACCAACCCCTGAGCGCCCGAACCATAGCTCCAGGGGTCCAACCCCTGAGTGCCTGAACCATAGCTCCACGGGCCTAAAACCTGGGTCCCCAACACCAGCTCCAGGGGCCCAACCCCAGAGCGCCCGAAACATAGCTCCAGGGGCCCAATCCCTGGGGGCCCCAACACCAGCTCCAGGGGCCCAACCCCTGAGCGCCCGAACCATAGCTCCAGGGGCCCAACCCCTGAGCGCCTGAACCATAGCTCCAGGGCCCTAACCCCTGGGTCCCCAACACCAGCTCCAGGGGCCCAACCCCTTGGGGCCCCAACACCAGCTCCAGGGGCCCAACCAATGACCGGCCGAACCAAAGATCCAGGGGCTAACCCCTGGAGGCCCCAACCGCAGCTCCAGGGTCCCAACCACTGGAGGCCCCAAAACCAGCTCCAGGGTCCCAACCCCTGAGCGCCTGAACCATAGCTCCAGGGGCCTAACCCCTGGGTCCCCAACACCAGCTGCAGGAGCCCAACCCCTGGGAGCCCCAACACCAGCTCCAGGGGCAGAACCCCAGAGTGAGCAAACCATAGCTCTAGGGGCCTATTCCCTGGGGGCCCGCACGCCAGCTCCAAGGGCCCAACCCCTGAGCGCCCGAACCTTAACCCCTGGGGCCCCAACACCAGCTCCAGGGGCCCAACCCCTGGGAGTCCCAACACCAGCTACAGGGGCCCAACCCCAGAGCTCCCGAACCATAGCTCCATGCGGGGAAATGCTCTGTGCACTACCCTATGTGGCCACACGGTGTCACTCTTGCTCCATGCAGGAAATGCTCTGGGCATTACCCTGCATGGCCACACAGTGTTACTGTTGCTCCATGCGTGAAATGCTCTGGGCATTACTGTGATGGAGTCGGGACTGTCTGTGTGGGGGATGGGAGAGCAAGGGGTGACATTAGGTCAGGGGCCCCAACACCAGCTCCAGCGACCCAACCCCTGAGCGCCAGAACCATAGCTCCAGGGGCCTAACTCCTGGGGGCCCCAACACCAGCTCCAAGGGCCCAACCCCTGGGGGCCCCAAAACCAGCTCCAGGGGCCCAATCCCTGAGCGCCCGAACCATAGCTACAGGGGCCTAGCCCCTGGGGCCCCAACACCACCTCCAGGGGCCCAACCCCTGGGGGCCCCAACACCAGCTCCAGGGGCCCAACCCCTGAGCGCCCGAACCATAGCTCCAGGGGCCTAAACCCTGGGGGGCCCAACCACAGCTCCAGGGGCCCAACCCCTGCGAACCCCAACACAATCTCCAGGAACTCAAAACCTGGGGGCCCCAACAGCAGCTCCAGGGGCCCCACCCCTGGGGCCCTCGACCCTAGCTCCAGGGAACCAACCCCTGAGCGCCCGAACCATAGCTCCAGGGGTCCAACCCCTGAGTGCCTGAACCATAGCTCCACGGGCCTAAAACCTGGGTCCCCAACACCAGCTCCAGGGGCCCAACCCCAGAGCGCCCGAAACATAGCTCCAGGGGCCCAATCCCTGGGGGCCCCAACACCAGCTCCAGGGGCCCAACCGCTGGGACCCTCCACCCCAGCTCCAGGGGCCCAACCCCTGAGCGCCCGAACCATAGCTCCAGGGGCCCAACCCCTGAGCGCCTGAACCATAGCTCCAGGGCCCTAACCCCTGGGTCCCCAACACCAGCTCCAAGGGCCCAACCCCTTGGGGCCCCAACACCAGCTCCAGGGGCCCAACCAATGAGCGGCCGAACCAAAGATCCAGGGGCTAACCCCTGGAGGCCCCAACCGCAGCTCCAGGGTCCCAACCACTGGAGGCCCCAAAACCAGCTCCAGGGTCCCAACCCCTGAGCGCCTGAACCATAGCTCCAGGGGCCTAACCCCTGGGTCCCCAACACCAGCTGCAGGAGCCCAACCCCTGGGAGCCCCAACACCAGCTCCAGGGGCAGAACCCCAGAGTGAGCAAACCATAGCTCTAGGGGCCTATTCCCTGGGGGCCCGCACGCCAGCTCCAAGGGCCCAACCCCTGAGCGCCCGAACCTTAACCCCTGGGGCCCCAACACCAGCTCCAGGGGCCCAACCCCTGGGAGTCCCAACACCAGCTACAGGGGCCCAACCCCAGAGCTCCCGAACCATAGCTCCATGCGGGGAAATGCTCTGTGCACTACCCTATGTGGCCACACGGTGTCACTCTTGCTCCATGCAGGAAATGCTCTGGGCATTACCCTGCATGGCCACACAGTGTTACTGTTGCTCCATGCGTGAAATGCTCTGGGCATTACTGTGATGGAGTCGGGACTGTCTGTGTGGGGGATGGGAGAGCAAGGGGTGACATTAGGTCAGGGGCCGCAACACCAGCTCCAGCGGCCCAACCCCTGAGCGCCCGAACCATAGCTCCACGGGGCCTAACCCCTGGGGGCCCCAACACCAGCTCCAAGGGCCCAACCCCTGGGGGCCCCAAAACCAGCTCCAGGGGCCCAATCCCTGAGCGCCCGAACCATAGCTACAGGGGCCTAGCCCCTGGGGCCCCAACACCAGCTCCAGGGGCCCAACCCCTGGGGGCCCCAACACCAGCTCCAGGGTCCCAAACCCTTAGCGCCTGAACCATAGCTCCAGGGCCCTAATCCCTGAGGGCCCCAACACCCGCTCCAGGGGCCCAACCCCTGAGCGCCCGAACCATAACTATAGGGGCCTAACCCCCGGGGGCCCCAACCCCACCTCCAGGGGCCCAACCCCTGGGGGCCCCAACACCAGCTCCAGGGGCCCAACCCCTGAGCGCCCGAACCATAGCTCCAGGGGCCTAAACCCTGGGGGGCCCAACCACAGCTCCAGGGGCCCAACCCCTGCGAACCCCAACACAATCTCCAGGAACTCAAAACCTGGGGGCCCCAACAGCAGCTCCAGGGGCCCCACCCCTGGGGCCCTCGACCCTAGCTCCAGGGAACCAACCCCTGAGCGCCCGAACCATAGCTCCAGGGGTCCAACCCCTGAGTGCCTGAACCATAGCTCCACGGGCCTAAAACCTGGGTCCCCAACACCAGCTCCAGGGGCCCAACCCCAGAGCGCCCGAAACATAGCTCCAGGGGCCCAATCCCTGGGGGCCCCAACACCAGCTCCAGGGGCCCAACCGCTGGGGCCCTCCACCCCAGCTCCAGGGTCCCAACCCCTGAGCGCCCGAACCATAGCTCCAGGGGCCCAACCCCTGAGCGCCTGAACCATAGCTCCAGGGCCCTAACCCCTGGGTCCCCAACACCAGCTCCAGGGGCCCAACCCCTTGGGGCCCCAACACCAGCTCCAGGGGCCCAACCAATGAGCGGCCGAACCAAAGATCCATGGGCTAATCCCTGGAGGCCCCAACCGCAGCTCCAGGGTCCCAACCACTGGAGGCCCCAAAACCAGCTCCAGGGTCCCAACCCCTGAGCGCCTGAACCATAGCTCCAGGGGCCTAACCCCTGGGTCCCCAACACCAGCTGCAGGAGCCCAACCCCTGGGAGCCCCAACACCAGCTCCAGGGGCAGAACCCCAGAGTGAGCAAACCATAGCTCTAGGGGCCTATTCCCTGGGGGCCCGCACGCCAGCTCCAAGGGCCCAACCCCTGAGCGCCCGAACTTTAACCCCTGGGGCCCCAACACCAGCTCCAGGAGCCCAACCCCTGGGAGTCCCAACACCAGCTACAGGGGCCCAACCCCAGAGCTCCCGAACCATAGCTCCATGCGGGGAAATGCTCTGTGCACTACCCTATGTGGCCACACGGTGTCACTCTTGCTCCATGCAGGAAATGCTCTGGGCATTACCCTGCATGGCCACACAGTGTTACTGTTGCTCCATGCGTGAAATGCTCTGGGCATTACTGTGATGGAGTCGGGACTGTCTGTGTGGGGGATGGGAGAGCAAGGGGTGACATTAGGTCAGGGGCCCCAACACCAGCTCCAGCGGCCCAACCCCTGAGCGCCCGAACCATAGCTCCAGGGGCCTAACCCCTGGGGGCCCCAACACCAGCTCCAAGGGCCCAACCCCTGGGGGCCCCAAAACCAGCTCCAGGGGCCAAATCCCTGAGCGCCCGAACCATAGCTACAGGGGCCTAGCCCCTGGGGCCCCAACACCAGCTCCAGGGGCCCAACCCCTGGGGGCCCCAACACCAGCTCCAGGGTCCCAAACCCTTAGCGCCTGAACCATAGCTCCAGGACCCTAATCCCTGGGGGCCCCAACACGAGCTCCAGGGGCCCAACCCCTGAGCGCCCGAACCATAGCTCCAGGGGCCTAAACCCTGGGGGGCCCAACCACAGCTCCAGGGGCCCAACGCCTGCGAACCCCAACACAATCTCCAGGAACTCAAAACCTGGGGGCCCCAACAGCAGCTCCAGGGGCCCCACCCCTGGGGCCCTCGACCCTAGCTCCAGGGAACCAACCCATGAGCGCCCGAACCATAGCTCCAGGGGTCCAACCCCTGAGTGCCTGAACCATAGCTCCACGGGCCTAAAACCTGGGTCCCCAACACCAGCTCCAGGGGCCCAACCCCAGAGCGCCCGAAACATAGCTCCAGGGGCCCAATCCCTGGGGGCCCCAACACCAGCTCCAGGGGCCCAACCGCTGGGGCCCTCCACCCCAGCTCCAGGGGCCCAACCCCTGAGCGCCCGAACCATAGCTCCAGGGGCCCAACCCCTGAGCGCCTGAACCATAGCTCCAGGGCCCTAACCCCTGGGTCCCCAACACCAGCTCCAGGGGCCCAACCCCTTGGGGCCCCAACACCAGCTCCAAAGGCCCAACCAATGAGCGGCCGAACCAAAGATCCAACGGCTAACCCCTGGAGGCCCCAACCGCAGCTCCAGGGTCCCAACCACTGGAGGCCCCAAAACCAGCTCCAGGGTCCCAACCCCTGAGCGCCTGAACCATAGCTCCAGGGGCCTAACCCCTGGGTCCCCAACACCAGCTGCAGGAGCCCAACCCCTGGGAGCCCCAACACCAGCTCCAGGGGCAGAACCCCAGAGTGAGCAAACCATAGCTCTAGGGGCCTATTCCCTGGGGGCCCGCACGCCAGCTCCAAGGGCCCAACCCCTGAGCGCCCGAACCTTAACCCCTGGGGCCCCAACACCAGCTCCAGGGGCCCAACCCCTGGGAGTCCCAACACCAGCTACAGGGGCCCAACCCCAGAGCTCCCGAACCATAGCTCCATGCGGGGAAATGCTCTGTGCACTACCCTATGTGGCCACACGGTGTCACTCTTGCTCCATGCAGGAAATGCTCTGGGCATTACCCTGCATGGCCACACAGTGTTACTGTTGCTCCATGCGTGAAATGCTCTGGGCATTACTGTGATGGAGTCGGGACTGTCTGTGTGGGGGATGGGAGAGCAAGGGGTGACATTAGGTCAGGGGCCCCAACACCAGCTCCAGCGGCCCAACCCCTGAGCGCCCGAACCATAGCTCCAGGGGCCTAACCCCTGGGGGCCCCAACACCAGCTCCAAGGGCCCAACCCCTGGGGGCCCCATAACCAGCTCCAGGGGCCCAATCCCTGAGCGCCCGAACCATAGC
>NW_026114950.1:0-31464 GCF_025201925.1 Gopherus flavomarginatus | reverse complement strand
CAGGAGGAAGGGCCGCTCCCCAGTTGTCATGCAGAGCTAGGGAGAGAAGGCAGCGCCCTAATCCCGCAGGAAGGGCTTCTCCATAGTGGGCTTGCAGAGCTAGGGAGAGAAGGCAGCACCGTAATCGAGCAGGAAGGGCCGCTCCCCAGTGATCTCACAGAGCTAGGGAGAGAAGGCTGCGACCTAATCCCGCAGGAAGGGCCGCTCCCAAGTGGTCTCGCTGAGCTAGGGAGAGAAGGTAGCGCCCTAATCCCGCAGGAAGGGCCGCTCCCCAGTGGTCTCGCAGACCTAGGGAGAGGAGGCAGCACCCTTATCCCGCAGGAAGTGCCGCTCCCAAGTGGTCTCGCTGAGCTAGGGAGAGAAGGTAGCACCCTAATCCCGCAGGAAGGGCCGCTCCCCAGTGGTCTCGCAGACCTAGGGAGAGAAGGCAGTGCCCTAATCCCGCAGGAAGGGATGCTCCCCAGTGGTCTCGCAGACCTAGGGAGAGAAGGCAGTGCCCTAATCCCACAGGAAGGGACGCTACCCAGTAGTCTCGCAGAGATAGGGTGTGGAGGCAGCGCCCTAATCCCACAGGAAGGGCCGCTCCCAAGTGGTCTCGCAGTGCTAGGGAGAGAAGGTACCCCCCCTTATCCCGCAGGAAGGGCCCGCTCCCCAGTGGTCTCGCAGAGCTTGGGAGAGAAGGCCGCGCCCTAATCCCGAAGGCAGCGCCCCTCCCCAGTTGTCTCGCAGAGCTACTTAGAGAAGGCAGCGCCTTCATCCCGCAGGAAGGGCCGCTCCCCAGTGGTCTCGCAGAGCTAGGGAGAGGAGGCAGCGCCCTAATCCCGCAAGAAGGGCCTCTCCCCAGTGGTCTCGCAGAGCTAGAGAGAGGAGGCAGCGCCCTAATCCCGCAGGAAGGGCCGCTCCCCAGTGGTCTCGCAGACCTAGGGAGAGAAGGCAGCGCCCTAATCCCGCAGGAAGGGATGCTCCCCAGTGGTCTCGCAGAGCTAGAGAGAGAAGGCAGCATCCTAACCCCGCAAGAAGGGTCGCTCCCCAGTAGTCTCGTAGAGCTAGGGTGTGGAGGCAGCGCCCTAATGCCACAGGAAGGGCCGCTCCCTAGTGGTCTCGCAGAGCTAGGGAGAGTCGGCTGTGCCCTAATCCTGCAGGAAGGGCCGCTCCCCAGTGGTCTCGCAGACCTAGGGAGAGAAGGCAGCACCCTAATCCCGCAGGAAGGGCTGCTCCCCAGTGGTCTCGCAGAGCTAGGTAGAGGAGGCAGCGCCCTAATCCCGCAGGAAGGGCCTCTCCCCAGTGGTTTCGAAGAGCTAGAGAGAGGAGGCTCCCCAGTGGTCTCGCAGAGCTAGGGAGACAAGGCAGCGCCCTAATCCCTCTGGAAGGGCCGCTCCCCAGTGGTCTCGCAGACTTAGGGAGAGAAGTCATGGCCCTGAGCCGCAGGAAGGGCCGCTCCCCAGTGGTCTTACAGAGATAGGGATAGAAAGCAGCGCCCTAATCCCGGAGGAAGGGCTGCTCCCCAATGGTCTTGCAGAGCTAGGGACAGAAGGCGGCGCCCTAACCCCGCAGGAAGGGCCTCTCCGCAGTGGTCTCGCAGAGCTAGAGAGAGGAGACAGCGCCCTAATCCCGCAGGAAGGGCCGCTCCCCAGTGGTCTCACAGACCTAGGGAAAGAAGGCAGCACCCTAACCCCGCAGGAAGGGCCTCTCCGCAGTGGTCTCGCAGAGCTAGAGAGAGGAGAAAGCACCCTAATCCCGCAGGAGGGGCTGCTCCCCAGTGGTCTCGCGTAGCTAGGGAGAGGAGGCAGCGCCCTAATCCCGCATTAAGGGCTGCTCCCCAGTGGTCTCGCAGAGCTAGGGAGAGGAGGCAGCGCCCTAATCCCGCAGGAAGGGCCGCTCCCCAGTGGTCTCGCAGAGCTAGGAAGAGATGGCGGCGCCCTAATCCCGCAGGAAGGGCCGCTCCCCAGTGGTCTCGCAGAGCTAGCGAGAGAAGGCGGTGCCCTAATCCCGCAGGAAGAGTCGCTCCCCAGTGGTCTCGCAGAGCTAGGGAGAGAAGGCGGCGACCTAATCCCGCAGGAAGGGCCTCTCCCCAGTGGTCTCGCAGAGCTAGGGAGAGGAGGCAGAGCCCTAATCCCGCAGGAAGGGCCGCTCCCCAGTGGTCTCGCAGAGCTAGGGAGAGGAGGCAGCGCCCTAATCCCACAAGAAGGGCCTCTCCCCAGTGGTCTCGCAGAGCTAGAGAGAGGAGGCAGCGCCCTAATCCCGCAGGAAGGGCCGCTCCCCAGTTGTCTCGCAGACCTAGGGAGAGAAGGCAGCGCCCTAATCCCGCAGGAAGGGATGCTCCCCAGTGGTCTCGCAGAGCTAGAGAGAGAAGGCAGCATCCTAACCCCGCAAGAAGGGTCGCTCCCCAGTAGTCTCGTAGAGCTAGGGTGTGGAGGCAGCGCCCTAATGCCACAGGAAGGGCCGCTCCCTAGTGGTCTCGCAGAGCTAGGGAGAGTCGGCTGTGCCCTAATCCTGCAGGAAGGGCCGCTCCCCAGTGGTCTCGCAGACCTAGGGAGAGAAGGCAGCACCCTAATCCCGCAGGAAGGGCTGCTCCCCAGTGGTCTCGCAGAGCTAGGTAGAGGACGCAGCGCCCTAATCCCGCAGGAAGGGCCTCTCCCCAGTGGTTTCGAAGAGCTAGAGAGAGGAGGCTCCCCAGTGGTCTCGCAGAGCTAGGGAGACAAGGCAGCGCCCTAATCCCTCTGGAAGGGCCGCTCCCCAGTGGTCTCGCAGACTTAGGGAGAGAAGTCATGGCCCTGAGCCGCAGGAAGGGCCGCTCCCCAGTGGTCTTACAGAGATAGAGATAGAAAGCAGCGCCCTAATCCCGGAGGAAGGGCTGCTCCCCAATGGTCTTGCAGAGCTAGGGACAGAAGGCGGCGCCCTAACCCCGCAGGAAGGGCCTCTCCGCAGTGGTCTCGCAGAGCTAGAGAGAGGAGACAGCGCCCTAATCCCGCAGGAAGGGCCGCTCCCCAGTGGTCTCACAGACCTAGGGAAAGAAGGCAGCACCCTAACCCCGCAGGAAGGGCCTCTCCGCAGTGGTCTCGCAGAGCTAGAGAGAGGAGACAGCACCCTAATCCCGCAGGAGGGGCTGCTCCCCAGTGGTCTCGCGTAGCTAGGGAGAGGAGGCAGCGCCCTAATCCCGCATTAAGGGCTGCTCCCCAGTGGTCTCGCAGAGCTAGGGAGAGGAGGCAGCGCCCTAATCCCGCAGGAAGGGCCGCTCCCCAGTGGTCTCGCAGAGCTAGGTAGAGATGGCGGCGCCCTAATCCCGCAGGAAGGGCCGCTCCCCAGTGGTCTCGCAGAGCTAGCGAGAGAAGGCGGTGCCCTAATCCCGCAGGAAGAGTCGCTCCCCAGTGGTCTCGCAGAGCTAGGGAGAGAAGGCGGCGACCTAATCCCGCAGGAAGGGCCTCTCCCCAGTGGTCTCGCAGAGCTAGGGAGAGGAGGCAGAGCCCTAATCCCGCAGGAAGGGCCTCTCCCCAGTGGTCTCGGAGAGCTTGGGAGAGAAGGTACCGACATTATCCTGCAGGAAGGGCCGCTCCCCAGTGGTCTCGCAGAGCTACAGAGAGAAGGCGGCGCCCTAATCCCGGAGAAAGGGCCGCTCCCCAGTGGTCTCGCAGAGCTAGGGAGAGAAGGCAGCGCCCTAATCCCGCAGGAAGGGCCTCTCCCCAGTGGTCTCGCAGAGCTAGGGAGAGGAGGCAGAGCCCTAATCCCGCAGGGAGGGCCGCTACCCAGTGGTCTCGCAGAGCTAGTTAGAGAAGGCAGCACCCTAATCATGTAGGAAGCGTCGCTCCCCAGTGTTCTCTCAGAGCTAGGGAGAGGAGGCAGCGCCCTAATCCCGCAGAAAGGGCCACTCTTCCTGCTCCCCAATGGTCTCGCAGAGCTAGGCAGAGAAGGATGCGACCAAATCCCGCAGGAAGGGCCGCTCCCCAGTGGTCTCACAAAGCTTGGGAGAAAAGGCAGCGCCCTAATCCCGCAGCAATGGCCGCTCCCCAGTGGTTTCGCAGAGCTAGGGAGAGAAGGCAGCGCCCTAATCCCGCAGGAAGGGCCGCTCTTCCTGATCCCCAATGGTCTCGCAGAGCTAGGGAGAGAAGGTTGTGATCTAATCCCGCAGGAGGGGATGCTCCCCAGTGGTCCCGCAGAGCTAGGGAGCGGAGGCAGCGCCCTTATCACGCAGGAAGGGCAGCTCCCCAGTGGTCTCGCAGAGCTAGGGAGAGGAAGCAGCGCCCTAATCCCGCAGGGAGGGCCGCTCCCCAGTGGTCTCGCAGAGCTAGGGAGAGGAGGTAGGGCCCAATCCCGCAGGAAGGGCCGCCCCCCAGTTGTCTCGCAGAGCTAGGGAGAGAAGGCGGCGCCCTAATCCAGGAGGAAGGGCCGGTCCCCAGTGGTCGCGCAGAGCTAGGGAGAGAAGGCGGCGCCCTAATACCGGAGGAGGGGCTGCTCCCCAGTAGTCTCGCAGAGCTAGGGAGAGGAGGTAGCGCCCCAATCCCGCAGTAAGGGCTGCTCCCCAGTGGTCTTGCAGAGCTAGGGAGAGGAGGCAGCGCCCTAATCCCGCAGGAAGGGCAGCTCCCCAGTGGTCTCGCAGAGCTAGGGAGAGGAGGCAGCGCCCTAATCCCACAGGAAGGGCCGCTCCCCAGTGGTCTCGCAGAGCTAGGGAGAGGAGGCGGCGCCCTAATCCCGCAGGAAGGGCCGCTCCCTAGTGGTCTCACAGAGCTAGGGAGAGAAGGCGGCGCCCTAATCCCGCAGGAGCGGCCGCTGCCCAGTGGTCTCGCAGAGCTAGGGAGCGAAGGCAGCGCCCTCATCCCGCAGGAAGGGCCTCTCTTCCTGATCCGCAATGGTCTCGCAGAGCTAGGGAGAGAAGTTTGTGACCTAATCCCGCGGGAAGGGCTGCTCCCCAGTGGTTTCGCAGAGCTAGTTAGAGAAGGCAGAGCCCAAATCCCGCAGGAAGGGCCGCTCCTAAGTGGTCTTCCAGAAATAGGGAGAGAAGTCAGGGCCCTGACCCGCAGGAAGGGCCTCTCCCCAGTGGTCTTGCAGAGCTAGGGAGTGAAGGCGGCGCGCTAATCCCGCAGGAAGGGCCGCTCGTCCTGCTCCCCAATGGTCTTGCAAGGCTAGGGAGAGAAGGCTGCGACCTAATCCCGCAGGAGGGGCCGCTCCCCAGTGGTCTCGCAGAGCTAGAGAGTGAAGGCAGCGTCCTAATCCCACTGGAAGGGCTACTCCCCAGTTGTCTCGCAGAGTTAGGGAGACTAGGCAGCGCCCTAATCCTGTAGGAAGGGCCGCTCCCCAGTGGTCTCGCAGACATTGGGAGAGAAAGCAGCGCCCTAATTCAGGAGGAAAGGTCGCTCCCCAATGGTTTCGCAGAGCTAGGGAGAGAAGGCAGCGCCCTAATCCTGAAGGAAGGGCCGCTCCCCAGTGGTCTCGCAGAGCTAGGGAGAGAAGGCAGCGCCCTAATCCTGAAGGAAGGGCCGCTCCCCAGTGGTCTCGCAGATCTAGGTAGAGGAGGCAGCGCCCTAATCCCGCAGGAAGGGCCTCTCCCCAGTGGTTTCGAAGAGCTAGAGAGAGGAGGCTCCCCAGTGGTCTCGCAGAGCTAGGGAGACAAGGCAGCGCCCTAATCCCTCTGGAAGGGCCGCTCCCCAGTGGTCTCGCAGACTTAGGGAGAGAAGTCAGGGCCCTGAGCCGCAGGAAGGGCCGCTCCCCAGTGGTCTTACAGAGATAGGGATAGAAAGCAGCGCCCTAATCCCGGAGGAAGGGCTGCTCCCCAATGGTCTTGCAGAGCTAGGGACAGAAGGCGGCGCCCTAACCCCGCAGGAAGGGCCTCTCCGCAGTGGTCTCGCAGAGCTAGAGAGAGGAGACAGCGCCCTAATCCCGCAGGAAGGGCCGCTCCCCAGTGGTCTCACAGACCTAGGGAAAGAAGGCAGCACCCTAACCCCGCAGGAAGGGCCTCTCCGCAGTGGTCTCGCAGAGCTAGAGAGAGGAGACAGCACCCTAATCCCGCAGGAGGGGCTGCTCCCCAGTGGTCTCGCGTAGCTAGGGAGAGGAGGCAGCGCCCTAATCCCGCATTAAGGGCTGCTTCCCAGTGGTCTCGCAGAGCTAGGGAGAGGAGGCAGCGCCCTAATCCCGCAGGAAGGGCCGCTCCCAAGTGGTCTCGCAGAGCTAGGAAGAGATGGCGGCACCCTAATCCCGCAGGAAGGGCCGCTCCCCAGTGGTCTCGCAGAGCTAGCGAGAGAAGGCGGTGCCCTAATCCCGCAGGAAGAGTCGCTCCCCAGTGGTCTCGCAGAGCTAGGGAGAGAAGGCGGCGACCTAATCCCGCAGGAAGGGCCTCTCCCCAGTGGTCTCGCAGAGCTAGGGAGAGGAGGCAGAGCCCTAATCCCGCAGGAAGGGCCTCTCCCCAGTGGTCTCGGAGAGCTTGGGAGAGAAGGTACCGACATTATCCTGCAGGAAGGGCCGCTCCCCAGTGGTCTCGCAGAGCTAGGGAGAGAAGGCAGCGCCCTAATCCCGCAGGAAGGGCCTCTCCCCAGTGGTCTCGCAGAGCTAGGGAGAGGAGGCAGAGCCCTAATCCCGCAGGGAGGGCCGCTCCCCAGTGGTCTCGCAGAGCTAGTTAGAGAAGGCAGCACCCTAATCATGCAGGAAGCGTCGCTCCCCAGTGTTCTCTCAGAGCTAGGGAGAGGAGGCAGCGCCCTAATCCCGCAGAAAGGGCCACTCTTCCTGCTCCCCAATGGTCTCGCAGAGCTAGGCAGAGAAGGATTCGACCAAATCCCGCAGGAAGGGCCGCTCCCCAGTGGTCTCACAAAGCTTGGGAGAAAAGGCAGCGCCCTAATCCCGCAGCAATGGCCGCTCCCCAGTGGTTTCGCAGAGCTAGGGAGAGAAGGCAGCGCCCTAATCCCGCAGGAAGGGCCGCTCTTCCTGATCCCCAATGGTCTCGCAGAGCTAGGGAGAGAAGGTTGTGATCTAATCCCGCAGGAGGGGATGCTCCCCAGTGGTCCCGCAGAGCTAGGGAGCGGAGGCAGCGCCCTTATCACGCAGGAAGGGCAGCTCCCCAGTGGTCTCGCAGAGCTAGGGAGAGGAAGCAGCGCCCTAATCCCGCAGGGAGGGCCGCTCCCCAGTGGTCTCGCAGAGCTAGGGAGAGGAGGTAGGGCCCAATCCCGCAGGAAGGGCCGCCCCCCAGTGGTCTCGCAGAGCTAGGGAGAGAAGGCGGCGCCCTAATCCAGGAGGAAGGGCCGGTCCCCAGTGGTCGCGCAGAGCTAGGGAGAGAAGGCGGCGCCCTAATACCGGAGGAGGGGCTGCTCCCCAGTAGTCTCGCAGAGCTAGGGGGAGGAGGTAGCGCCCCAATCCCGCAGTAAGGGCTGCTCCCCAGTGGTCTTGCAGAGCTAGGGAGAGGAGGCAGCGCCCTAATCCCGCAGGAAGGGCAGCTCCCCAGTGGTCTCGCAGAGCTAGGGAGAGGAGGCAGCGCCCTAATCCCACAGGAAGGGCCGCTCCCCAGTGGTCTCGCAGAGCTAGGGAGAGTCGGCTGTGCCCTAATCCTGCAGGAAGGGCCGCTCCCCAGTGGTCTCGCAGACCTAGGGAGAGAAGGCAGCACCCTAATCCCGCAGGAAGGGCTGCTCCCCAGTGGTCTCGCAGAGCTAGGTAGAGGACGCAGCGCCCTAATCCCGCAGGAAGGGCCTCTCCCCAGTGGTTTCGAAGAGCTAGAGAGAGGAGGCTCCCCAGTGGTCTCGCAGAGCTAGGGAGACAAGGCAGCGCCCTAATCCCTCTGGAAGGGCCGCTCCCCAGTGGTCTCGCAGACTTAGGGAGAGAAGTCATGGCCCTGAGCCGCAGGAAGGGCCGCTCCCCAGTGGTCTTACAGAGATAGGGATAGAAAGCAGCGCCCTAATCCCGGAGGAAGGGCTGCTCCCCAATGGTCTTGCAGAGCTAGGGACAGAAGGCGGCGCCCTAACCCCGCAGGAAGGGCCTCTCCGCAGTGGTCTCGCAGAGCTAGAGAGAGGAGACAGCACCCTAATCCCGCAGGAGGGGCTGCTCCCCAGTGGTCTCGCGTAGCTAGGGAGAGGAGGCAGCGCCCTAATCCCGCATTAAGGGCTGCTCCCCAGTGGTCTCGCAGAGCTAGGGAGAGGAGGCAGCGCCCTAATCCCGCAGGAAGGGCCGCTCCCCAGTGGTCTCGCAGAGCTAGGAAGAGATGGCGGCGCCCTAATCCCGCAGGAAGGGCCGCTCCCCAGTGGTCTCGCAGAGCTAGCGAGAGAAGGCGGTGCCCTAATCCCGCAGGAAGAGTCGCTCCCCAGTGGTCTCGCAGAGCTAGGGAGAGAAGGCGGCGACCTAATCCCGCAGGAAGGGCCTCTCCCCAGTGGTCTCGCAGAGCTAGGGAGAGGAGGCAGAGCCCTAATCCCGCAGGAAGGGCCTCTCCCCAGTGGTCTCGGAGAGCTTGGGAGAGAAGGTACCGACATTATCCTGCAGGAAGGGCCGCTCCCCAGTGGTCTCGCAGAGCTACAGAGAGAAGGCGGCGCCCTAATCCCGGAGAAAGGGCCGCTCCCCAGTGGTCTCGCAGAGCTAGGGAGAGAAGGCAGCGCCCTAATCCCGCAGGAAGGGCCTCTCCCCAGTGGTCTCGCAGAGCTAGGGAGAGGAGGCAGAGCCCTAATCCCGCAGGGAGGGCCGCTCCCCAGTGGTCTCGCAGAGCTAGTTAGAGAAGGCAGCACCCTAATCATGCAGGAAGCGTCACTCCCCAGTGTTCTCTCAGAGCTAGGGAGAGGAGGCAGCGCCCTAATCCCGCAGAAAGGGCCACTCTTCCTGCTCCCCAATGGTCTCGCAGAGCTAGGCAGAGAAGGATGCGACCAAATCCCGCAGGAAGGGCCGCTCCCCAGTGGTCTCACAAAGCTTGGGAGAAAAGGCAGCGCCCTAATCCCGCAGCAATGGCCGCTCCCCAGTGGTTTCGCAGAGCTAGGGAGAGAAGGCAGCGCCCTAATCCCGCAGGAAGGGCCGCTCTTCCTGATCCCCAATGGTCTCGCAGAGCTAGGGAGAGAAGGTTGTGATCTAATCCCGCAGGAGGGGATGCTCCCCAGTGGTCCCGCAGAGCTAGGGAGCGGAGGCAGCGCCCTTATCACGCAGGAAGGGCAGCTCCCCAGTGGTCTCGCAGAGCTAGGGAGAGGAAGCAGCGCCCTAATCCCGCAGGGAGGGCCGCTCCCCAGTGGTCTCGCAGAGCTAGGGAGAGGAGGTAGGGCCCAATCCCGCAGGAAGGGCCGCCCCCCAGTGGTCTCGCAGAGCTAGGGAGAGAAGGCGGCGCCCTAATCCAGGAGGAAGGGCCGGTCCCCAGTGGTCGCGCAGAGCTAGGGAGAGAAGGCGGCGCCCTAATACCGGAGGAGGGGCTGCTCCCCAGTAGTCTCGCAGAGCTAGGGAGAGGAGGTAGCGCCCCAATCCCGCAGTAAGGGCTGCTCCCCAGTGGTCTTGCAGAGCTAGGGAGAGGAGGCAGCGCCCTAATCCCGCAGGAAGGGCAGCTCCCCAGTGGTCTCGCAGAGCTAGGGAGAGTAGGCAGCGCCCTAATCCCACAGGAAGGGCCGCTCCCCAGTGGTCTCGCAGAGCTAGGGAGAGGAGGCGGCGCCCTAATCCCGCAGGAAGGGCCGCTCCCTAGTGGTCTCACAGAGCTAGGGAGAGAAGGCGGCGCCCTAATCCCGCAGGAGCGGCCGCTGCCCAGTGGTCTCGCAGAGCTAGGGAGCGAAGGCAGCGCCCTCATCCCGCAGGAAGGGCCTCTCTTCCTGATCCGCAATGGTCTCGCAGAGCTAGGGAGAGAAGTTTGTGACCTAATCCCGCGGGAATGGCTGCTCCCCAGTGGTTTCGCAGAGCTAGTTAGAGAAGGCAGAGCCCAAATCCCGCAGGAAGGGCCGCTCCTAAGTGGTCTTCCAGAAATAGGGAGAGAAGTCAGGGCCCTGACCCGCAGGAAGGGCCTCTCCCCAGTGGTCTTTCAGAGATAGGGAGAGAAAGCAGCACCCTAATCCCACAGGACGGGCTGCTCCCCAGTGGTCTTGCAGAGCTAGGGAGTGAAGGCGGCGCGCTAATCCCGCAGGAAGGGCCGCTCGTCCTGCTCCCCAATGGTCTCGCAAGGCTAGGGAGAGAAGGCTGCGACCTAATCCCGCAGGAGGGGCCGCTCCCCAGTGGTCTCGCAGAGCTAGAGAGTGAAGGCAGCGTCCTAATCCCACTGGAAGGGCTACTCCCCAGTTGTCTCGCAGAGTTAGGGAGACTAGGCAGCGCCCTAATCCTGTAGGAAGGGCCGCTCCCCAGTGGTCTCGCAGACATTGGGAGAGAAAGCAGCGCCCTAATTCAGGAGGAAAGGTCGCTCCCCAATGGTTTCGCAGAGCTAGGGAGAGAAGGCAGCGCCCTAATCCTGAAGGAAGGGCCGCTCCCCAGTGGTCTCGCAGAGCTAGGGAGAGAAGGCAGCGCCCTAATCCTGAAGGAAGGGCCGCTCCCCAGTGGTCTCGCAGATCTAGGTAGAGGAGGCAGCGCCCTAATCCCGCAGGAAGGGCCTCTCCCCAGTGGTTTCGAAGAGCTAGAGAGAGGAGGCTCCCCAGTGGTCTCGCAGAGCTAGGGAGACAAGGCAGCGCCCTAATCCCTCTGGAAGGGCCGCTCCCCAGTGGTCTCGCAGACTTAGGGAGAGAAGTCAGGGCCCTGAGCCGCAGGAAGGGCCGCTCCCCAGTGGTCTTACAGAGATAGGGATAGAAAGCAGCGCCCTAATCCCGGAGGAAGGGCTGCTCCCCAATGGTCTTGCAGAGCTAGGGACAGAAGGCGGCGCCCTAACCCCGCAGGAAGGGCCTCTCCGCAGTGGTCTCGCAGAGCTAGAGAGAGGAGACAGCGCCCTAATCCCGCAGGAAGGGCCGCTCCCCAGTGGTCTCACAGACCTAGGGAAAGAAGGCAGCACCCTAACCCCGCAGGAAGGGCCTCTCCGCAGTGGTCTCGCAGAGCTAGAGAGAGGAGACAGCACCCTAATCCCGCAGGAGGGGCTGCTCCCCAGTGGTCTCGCGTAGCTAGGGAGAGGAGGCAGCGCCCTAATCCCGCATTAAGGGCTGCTTCCCAGTGGTCTCGCAGAGCTAGGGAGAGGAGGCAGCGCCCTAATCCCGCAGGAAGGGCCGCTCCCAAGTGGTCTCGCAGAGCTAGGAAGAGATGGCGGCACCCTAATCCCGCAGGAAGGGCCGCTCCCCAGTGGTCTCGCAGAGCTAGCGAGAGAAGGCGGTGCCCTAATCCCGCAGGAAGAGTCGCTCCCCAGTGGTCTCGCAGAGCTAGGGAGAGAAGGCGGCGACCTAATCCCGCAGGAAGGGCCTCTCCCCAGTGGTCTCGCAGAGCTAGGGAGAGGAGGCAGAGCCCTAATCCCGCAGGAAGGGCCTCTCCCCAGTGGTCTCGGAGAGCTTGGGAGAGAAGGTACCGACATTATCCTGCAGGAAGGGCCGCTCCCCAGTGGTCTCGCAGAGCTAGGGAGAGAAGGCAGCGCCCTAATCCCGCAGGAAGGGCCTCTCCCCAGTGGTCTCGCAGAGCTAGGGAGAGGAGGCAGAGCCCTAATCCCGCAGGGAGGGCCGCTCCCCAGTGGTCTCGCAGAGCTAGTTAGAGAAGGCAGCACCCTAATCATGCAGGAAGCGTCGCTCCCCAGTGTTCTCTCAGAGCTAGGGAGAGGAGGCAGCGCCCTAATCCCGCAGAAAGGGCCACTCTTCCTGCTCCCCAATGGTCTCGCAGAGCTAGGCAGAGAAGGATTCGACCAAATCCCGCAGGAAGGGCCGCTCCCCAGTGGTCTCACAAAGCTTGGGAGAAAAGGCAGCGCCCTAATCCCGCAGGACGGGCCGCTCCCCAGTGGTTTCGCAGAGCTAGGGAGAGAAGGCAGCGCCCTAATCCCGCAGGAAGGGCCGCTCTTCCTGATCCCCAATGGTCTCGCAGAGCTAGGGAGAGAAGGTTGTGATCTAATCCCGCAGGAGGGGATGCTCCCCAGTGGTCCCGCAGAGCTAGGGAGCGGAGGCAGCGCCCTTATCACGCAGGAAGGGCAGCTCCCCAGTGGTCTCGCAGAGCTAGGGAGAGGAAGCAGCGCCCTAATCCCGCAGGGAGGGCCGCTCCCCAGTGGTCTCGCAGAGCTAGGGAGAGGAGGTAGGGCCCAATCCCGCAGGAAGGGCCGCCCCCCAGTGGTCTCGCAGAGCTAGGGAGAGAAGGCGGCGCCCTAATCCAGGAGGAAGGGCCGGTCCCCAGTGGTCGCGCAGAGCTAGGGAGAGAAGGCGGCGCCCTAATACCGGAGGAGGGGCTGCTCCCCAGTAGTCTCGCAGAGCTAGGGAGAGGAGGTAGCGCCCCAATCCCGCAGTAAGGGCTGCTCCCCAGTGGTCTTGCAGAGCTAGGGAGAGGAGGCAGCGCCCTAATCCCGCAGGAAGGGCAGCTCCCCAGTGGTCTCGCAGAGCTAGGGAGAGGAGGCAGCGCCCTAATCCCACAGGAAGGGCCGCTCCCCAGTGGTCTCGCAGAGCTAGGGAGAGGAGGCGGCGCCCTAATCCCGCAGGAAGGGCCGCTCCCTAGTGGTCTCACAGAGCTAGGGAGAGAAGGCGGCGCCCTAATCCCGCAGGAGCGGCCGCTGCCCAGTGGTCTCGCAGAGCTAGGGAGCGAAGGCAGCGCCCTCATCCCGCAGGAAGGGCCTCTCTTCCTGATCCGCAATGGTCTCGCAGAGCTAGGGAGAGAAGTTTGTGACCTAATCCCGCGGGAAGGGCTGCTCCCCAGTGGTTTCGCAGAGCTAGTTAGAGAAGGCAGAGCCCAAATCCCGCAGGAAGGGCCGCTCCTAAATGGTCTTTCTGAAATAGGGAGAGAAGTCAGGGCCCTGACCCGCAGGAAGGGCCTCTCCCCAGTGGTCTTTCAGAGATAGGGAGAGAAAGCAGCACCCTAATCCCACAGGACGGGCTGCTCCCCAGTGGTCTTGCAGAGCTAGGGAGTGAAGGCGGCGCGCTAATCCCGCAGGAAGGGCCGCTCGTCCTGCTCCCCAATGGTCTCGCAAGGCTAGGGAGAGAAGGCTGCGACCTAATCCCGCAGGAGGGGCCGCTCCCCAGTGGTCTCGCAGAGCTAGAGAGTGAAGGCAGCGTCCTAATCCCACTGGAAGGGCTACTCCCCAGTTGTCTCGCAGAGTTAGGGAGACTAGGCAGCGCCCTAATCCTGTAGGAAGGGCCGCTCCCCAGTGGTCTCGCAGACATTGGGAGAGAAAGCAGCGCCCTAATTCAGGAGGAAAGGTCGCTCCCCAATGGTTTCGCAGAGCTAGGGAGAGAAGGCAGCGCCCTAATCCCGCAGGAAGCGCCGCTCCCCAGTGGTCTCTCAGAGCTAGGGAGAGGAGGCAGCGCCCTAATACCGCAGGAAGCGCCGCTCCCCAGTGGTCTCTCAGAGCTAGGGAGAGGAGGCAGCGCCCTAATCCCGCAGAAAGGGCCACTCTTCGTGCTCCCCAATGGTCTCGCAGAGCTAGGCAGAGAAGGATGCGACCTAATCCCGCAGGAGGGGCCGCTCCCCAGTGGTCTCGCAAAGCTTGGGAGAGAAGGCAGCGCCCTAATCCCACAGCAATGGCCGCTCTCCAGTGGTTTCGCAGAGCTAGGGAGAGAAGGCAGCGCCCTAATCCCGCAGGAAGGACTGCTCTTCCTGATCCCCAATGGTCTCGCAGAGCTAGGGAGAGAAGGTTGTGATCTAATCCCGCAGGAGGGGCTGCTCCCCAGTGGTCCCGCAGAGCTAGGGAGCGGAGGGAGCGCCCTTATCACGCAGGAAAGAAAGCTCCCCACTGGTCTCGCAGAGCAAGGGAGAGGAAGCAGCGCCCTAATCCCACAGGGAGGGCCGCTCCCCAGTGGTCTCGCAGAGCTAGGGAGAGGAGGTAGCGCCCTAATCCCGCAGGAAGGGCCGCCCCTCAGTGGTCTCGCAGAGCTAGGGAGAGAAGGCGGCGCCCTAATCCAGCAGGAAGGGCCGGTCCCCAGTGGTCGCGCAGAGCTAGGGAGAGAAGGCGGCGCCCTATTCCCGCAGGAAGGGCCGCTCTTCCTGATCGCAAATGGTCTCGCAGAGCTAGGGAGAGAAGTCTGTGACCTAATCCCGCAGGAGGGGCTGCTCTCCAGTGGTCTCGCAGAGCTAGGGAGAGAAGGCTGCGCCCTAATCCCGCAGGAAGGACCGCTCCCCAGTTGTCTCGCAGAGATAGGGAGAGGAGGCAACGCCCTAATCCTCAAGGAACTGCCGCTCCCCAGTGGTTTCGCTGAGCTAGGGAGAGAAGGCAGCGCATTAAACCTGAAGGAAGGGCCGCTCCCCAGTGGTCTCGCAGAGCTAGGGAGAGAAGGCAGCGCCGTAATTCTGAAGGAAGGGCCGCTCCCCAGTGGTCTCGCAGAGCTAGGGAGAGGATGCAGCGCCCTAATCCCACAGGAAGGGACGCTCCGCAGTAGTCTCGCAGAGCCAGGGAGAGGAGGCAGCGTTCTAATCCAGCAGGAAGGGCCGCTCCCCAGTGGCCTCGCAGAGCTAGGGAGTGGAGGCAGCGCCCTAATCCCACAGGAAGGGCCGCTCCCCAGTGGTCTCGCAGAGCTAGGGAGAGGAGGCAGCGCCCTAATCCCGCAGGAAGGGCCGCTACCCACTGGTTTCGCAGTGCTAAGGAGAGGAGGCAGCG
Source organism: Gopherus flavomarginatus (assembly GCF_025201925.1). Classification (NCBI taxonomy): domain Eukaryota; kingdom Metazoa; phylum Chordata; order Testudines; family Testudinidae; genus Gopherus; species Gopherus flavomarginatus. Next base: position 16,853 of record NW_026114950.1, on the reverse strand, counting down.
CCCTAATCCCGCAGGAAGGACCGCTCCCCAGTTGTCTCGCAGAGATAGGGAGAGGAGGCAATGCCCTAATCCTAAAGGAAGGCCCGCTCCCCAGTGGTTTTGCAGAGCTAGGGAGAGAAGGCTGCGCCCTAATCCCGCAGGAAGGACCGCTCCCCAGTTGTCACGCAGAGATAGGGAGAGGAGGCAACGCCCTAATCCTCAAGGAAGGGCCGCTCCCCAGTGGTCTCGCAGAGCTAGGGAGAGGACGCAGCGCCCTAATCCCGCAGGAATGGCCTCTTCCCAGTGGTCTAGCAGACCTAGGGAGAGAAGGCAGCGCCCTAATCCCGCTGGAAGGGCCGCTCCCCAGTGGTCTCACAGAGCTAGGGAGAGGAGGCAGCACCCTAATCCCGCAGGAAGGGCCGCTCCCCAGTGGTCTCGCAGAGCTAGGGAGAGGAGGCCGCGTCCTAATCCCGCAGGAAAGGCCTCTCCCCAGTGGTCTCGCAGAGCTAGGGAGAGGAGGTAGCGCCTTAATTCCGCAGGAAGGTCTGCTCCCTAGTGGTCTCGCCGAGCTAGGGAGAGAAGTCAGGGCCCTGATCCCGCAGTAAGGGCCGCTGCCCAGTGGTCTTGCAGAAATAGGGAGAGAAGGCAGCGCCCTAATCCCGGAGGAAGGGCTGCTCCCCAGCGGTCTTGCAGAGCTAGGGAGAGAAGGCGGCGCCCTAATTTCGCAGGAAAGGCCGCTCCGCAGTGGTCTTGCAGAGCTAGGGAGAGAATGCTGCAACCTAAACCCGCAGGAAGGGCCGCTCTTCCTACTCCCCAATGGTCTCACAGAGCTAGGGAGAGAAGGCTGCGACCTAATCCCGCAGGAGCGGCCGCTGCCCAGTGGTCTCGCAGAGCTAGGGAGCGAAGGCAGCGCCCTTATCCCGCAGGAAGGGCCGCTCTTCCTGATCCGCAATGGTCTCGCAGAGCTAGGGAGAGAAGTTTGTGACCTAATCCTGCGGGAAGGGCTGCTCCCCAGTGGTTTCGCAGAGCTAGTTAGAGAAGGCAGAGCCCAAATCCCGCAGGAAGGGCCGCTCCTAAGTGGTCTTCCAGACGTAGGGAGAGAAGTCAGGGCCCTGACCCGCAGGAAGGGCCTCTCCCCAGTGGTCTTTCAGAGATAGGTAGAGAAAGCAGCACCCTAATCCCACAGGACGGGCTGCTCCCCAGTGGTCTTGCAGAGCTAGGGAGTGAAGGCGGCGCGCTAATCCCGCAGGAAGGGCCGCTCGTCCTGCTCCCCAATGGTCTCACAAGGCTAGGGAGAGAAGACTGCGACCTAATCCCGCAGGAGGGGCCGCTCCCCAGTGGTCTCGCAGAGCTAGAGAGTGAAGGCAGCGTCCTAATCCCACTGGAAGGGCTACTCCCCAGTTGTCTCGCAGAGTTAGGGAGACTAGGCAGCGCCCTAATCCTGTAGGAAGGGCCGCTCCCCAGTGGTCTCGCAGACATTGGGAGAGAAAGCAGCGCCCTAATTCAGGAGGAAAGATCGCTCCCCAATGGTTTCGCAGAGCTAGGGAGAGAAGGCAGCGCCCTAATCCTGAAGGAAGGGCCGCTCCCCAGTGGTCTCGCAGAGCTAGGGAGAGAAGGCAGCGCCCTAATCCTGAAGGAAGGGCCGCTCCCCAGTGGTCTCGCAGAGCTAGGGAGAGGATGCAGCGCCCTAATCCCACAGGAAGGGACGCTCCGCAGTAGTCTCGCAGAGCCAGGGATAGGAGGCAGCGTTCTAATCCAGCAGGAAGGGCCGCTTCCCAGTGGCCTCGCAGAGCTAGGGAGTGGAGGCAGCGCCCTAATCCCACAGGAAGGGCCGCTCCTCAGTGGTCTCGCAGAGCTAGGGAGAGGACGCAGCGCCCTAATCCCGCAGGAAGGGCCGCTACCCACTGGTTTCGCAGAGCTAAGGAGTGGAGGCAGCGTCCTAATCCCGCAGGAAGGACCGCTCCCCTGTTGTCTCGCAGAGATAAGGAGAGGAGGCAACGCCCTAATCCTCAAGGAAGGCCCGCTCCCCAGTGGTTTCGCAGAGCTAGGGAGAGAAGGCTGCGCCCTAATCCCGCAGCAAGGACCGCTCCCCAGTTGTCTCGCAGAGATAGGGAGAGGAGGCAACGCCCTAATCCTCAAGGAAGGGCCGCTCCCCAGTGGTTTTGCAGAGCTAGGGAGAGAAGGCAGCGCCCTAATCCCGGAGGAAAGGTCGTTCCGCAGTGGTCTCGCAGAGCTAGGGAGAGGACGCAGCGCCCTAATCCCGCAGGAATGGCCTCTCCCCAGTGGTCTAGCAGACCTAGGGAGAGAAGGCAGCGCCCTAATCCCGCAGGAAGGGCCGCTCCCCAGTGGTCTCACAGAGCTAGGGAGAGAAAGCAGCACCCTAATCCCACAGGATGGGCTGCTCCCCAGTGGTCTTGCAGAGCTAGGGAGTGAAGGCGGCACGCTAATCCCGCAGGAAGGGCCGCTCGTCCTGCTCCCCAATGGTCTCGCAAGGCTAGGGAGAGAAGGCTGCGACCTAATCCCGCAGGAGGGGCCGCTCCCCAGTGGTCTCGCAGAGCTAGAGAGTGAAGGCAGCGTCCTAATCCCACTGGAAGGGCTACTCCCCAGTTGTCTCGCAGAGTTAGGGAGACTAGGCAGCGCCCTAATCCTGTAGGAAGGGCCGCTCCCCAGTGGTCTCGCAGACATTGGGAGAGGAAGCAGCTCCCTAATCCCGGAGGAAAGGTCGCTCCCCAATGGTTTCGGAGAGCTAGGGAGAGAAGGCAGCGCCCTAATCCTGTAGGAAGGGCTGCTCCCCAGTGGTCTCGCAGAGCTAGGGAGAGAAGGCAGCGCCCTAATCCTGTAGGAAGGGCCGCTCCCCAGTGGTCTCGCAGAGCTAGGGAGAGAAGGCAGCGCCTTAATCCCGCAGCAAGCGCCGCTCCCCAGTGGTCTCGCAGAGCTAGGGAGAGGATGCAGCGCCCTAATCCCACAGGAAGGGATGCTCCGCAGTAGTCTCGCAGAGCCAGGGAGAGGAGGCAGCGTTCTAATCCCGCAGGAAGGGCCGCTACCCACTGGTTTCGCAGAGCTAAGGAGAGGAGGCAGCGCCCTAATCCCGCAGGAAGGGCCGCTCCCCAGTGGTCTTGCAGAGACAGGGAGAGAAGGCAGAGCCCTAATCCCGGAGGAAGGGCTGCTCCCCAGGAGCTTTGCAGAGTTAGGGAGAAAAGACGGCGCCCTAATCCTGCAGGAAAGGCCACTCCCTAGTGGTCTTGTAGTGCTTGGGAGAGAAAGCTGCAACCTAAACCCGCAGGAAGGGCCACTCTTCCTGCTCCCCAATGGTCTCGCAGAGCTAGGGAGAGAAGGCAGCGCCCTTATCCCGCAGGAAGTGCCGCTCTTCCTGATCCCAAATGGTCTCGCAGAGCTAGGGAGAGAAGGCTGTGACCTAATCCCGCAGGAGGGGCTGCTCCCCAGTGGTCTCGCAGAGCTAGGGAGAGGAGGCAGCGCCATAATCCCACACTAAGGGCTGCTCCCCAGTGGTCTCGCAGAGCTAGGGAGAGGAGCCAGCGCCCTAATCCCGCAGGAAGGGCCGCTCCCCAGTGGTCTCGCAGAGCTAGGGAGAGATGGCGGCGCCCTAATCCCACAGGAAGGGCCGCTCCCCAGTGGTCTCGCAGAGCTAGGGAGAGATGGCGGCACCCTAATCCCGCTGGAAGGGGCGCTCCCCAGTGGTCTCGCAGAGCTAGGGAGAGAAGGCGGCGCCCTAATCCCGCAGGAAGGGCCGCACCCCAGTGGTCTCGCAGAGCTAGGGAGAGAAGGCGGCGCCCTAATCCCGCAGGAAGGGCCGCACCCCAGTGGTCTCGCAGAGCTAGGTAGAGGAGGTAGCGCCCTAATCCCGCAGGAAGGGCCGCACCCCAGTGGTCTCGCAGAGCTAGGGAGAGGAGGCATCGCCATAATCCTGAAGGAAGGTCCGCTCTCCAGTGGTCTCCAACAGCTAGGGTGAGGAGCCAGCGCCCTAATCCCGCAGGAAGGTCCACTTCCCAGTGTTCTCGCAGACCTAGAGAGTGAAGGCAGAGCCCTAATCCCGAAGGAAGTGACACTCCCCAGTGGTCTCGCAGAGCTAGGGAGAGGAGGCAGAGCCCTAATCCCGCAGGAAGGGCCTCTCCCCAGTGGTCTCGGAGAGCTTGGGAGAGAAGGTACCGACATTATCCTGCAGGAAGTGCCGCTCCCCAGTGGTCTCTCAGAGCTAGGGAGCGGAGACAGCGCCCTAATCCCGCAGGAAAGGCCGCTCCCCAGTGGCCTCGCAGACCTAGGGAGAGGAGGCAACGCCCTAATCCTCAAGGAAGGCCCGCTCCCCAGTGGTTTCGCAGAGCTAGGGAGAGAAGGCAGCGCCCTAATCCCGGAGTAAAGGTCGTTCCGCAGTGGTCTCGCAGAGCTAGGGAGAGGACGCAGCGCCCTAATCCCGCAGGAATGGCCTCTCCCCAGTGGTCTAGCAGACCTAGGGAGAGAAGGCAGCGCCCTAATCCCGCAGGAAGGGCCGCTCCCCAGTGGTCTCACAGAGCTAGGGAGAGAAAGCAGCACCCTAATCCCACAGGATGGGCTGCTCCCCAGTGGTCTTGCAGAGGTAGGGAGTGAAGGCGGCGCGCTAATCCCGCAGGAAGGGCCGCTCGTCCTGCTCCCCAATGGTCTCGCAAGGCTAGGGAGAGAAGGCTGCGACCTAATCCCGCAGGAGGAGCCGCTCCCCAGTGGTCTCGCAGAGCTAGAGAGTGAAGACAGCGTCCTAATCCCACTGGAAAGGCTACTCCCCAGTTGTCTCGCAGAGTTAGGGAGACTAGACTAGCCCTAATCCTGTAGGAAGGGCCGCTCCCCAGTGGTCTCGCAGACATTGGGAGAGAAAGCAGCGCCCTAATCCCGGAGGAAAGGTCGCTCCCCAATGGTTTCGCAGAGCTAGGGATAGAAGGCAGCGCCCTAATCCTGTAGGAAGGGCCGCTCCCCAGTGGTCTCGCAGAGCTAGGGAGAGAAGGCAGCGCCCTAATCCTGTAGGAAGGGCCGCTCCCCAGTGGTCTCGCAGAGCTAGGGAGAGAAGGCAGCGCCTTAATCCCGCAGCAAGCGCCGCTCCCCAGTGGTCTCGCAGAGCCAGGGAGAGGAGGCAGCGTTCTAATCCAGCAGGAAGGGCCGCTTCCCAGTGGTCTCGCAGAGCTAGGGAGTGGAGGCAGCGCCCTAATCCCGCAGGAAGGGCCGCTACCCACTGGTTTCGCAGAGCCAAGGAGAGGAGGCAGCGCCCTAATCCCGCAGGAAGGGCCGCTCCCCAGTGGTCTTGCAGAGATAGGGAGAGAAGGCAGAGCCCTAATCCCGGAGGAAGGGCTGCTCCCCAGTGGTTTTGCAGAGTTAGGGAGAAAAGACGGCGCCCTAATCCTGCAGGAAAGGCCACTCCCTAGTGGTCTTGTAGAGCTTGGGAGACAAAGCTACAACCTAAACCCGCAGGAAGGGCCGCTCTTCCTGATCCCAAATGGTCTCGCAGAGCTAGGGAGAGAAGGCTGTGACCTAATCCCGCAGGAAGGTCCGCTCCCCAGTGGTCTCCAACAGCTAGGGTGAGGAGCCAGCGCCCTAATCCCGCAGGAAGGTCCGCTTCCCAGTGTTCTCGCAGACCTAGAGAGTGAAGGCAGAGCCCTAATCCCGAAGGAAGCGCCGCTCTCCAATGGTCTCGCAGAGCTAGGGAGAGGAGGCAGAGCCCTAATCCCGCAGGAAGGGCCTCTCCCCAGTGGTCTCGGAGAGCTTGGGAGAGAAGGTACCGACATTATCCTGCAGGAAGGGCCGCTCCCCAGTGGTCTCGCAGACCTAGGGAGTGATGGCAGTGCCCTAACCCCGCAGGAAGGGCCTCTCCCCAGTGGTCTCGCAGAGCTTGGGTGAGGAGGCAGAGCCCTAATCCCGCAGGAAGGGCCTCTCCCCAGTGGTCTCGGAGAGCTTGGGAGAGAAGGTACCGACATTCTCCTGCAGGAAGGGCCGCTCCCCAGTGGTCTCGTAGAGCTAGGGAGTGAAGGCAGTGCCCGTATCCCGCAGGAAGGGCCGCTCCCTAGTGGTCTCGCAGACCTAGGGAGTGAAGGCAGCGCCCTAATCCCGCAGGAAGGGCCTCCTCCCAGTGGTGTCGCAGAGCTAGAGAGAAGAGATAGCGCCATAATCCCGCAGGAAGGGCCGCTCCCCAGTGGTGTCGCAGAGCTAGAGAGAGGAGGTAACGCCATAATCCCGCAGGAAGGGCCGCTCCCCAGTGGTCTCGCAGAGCTAGGGAGAGGAGGCAGCGCCCTCATCCCGCAGAAAGACTAGCTCCCCAGTGGTCTCGCAGAGCTAGGGAGAGAAGGTACCGACCTTATCCCGCAGGAAGGGCCTCCTCCCAGTGGTGTCGCAGAGCTAGAGAGAAGAGATAGCGCCCTAATCCCGCAGCAAGGACCGCTCCCCAGTTGTCTCGCAGAGATAGGGAGAGGAAGTAACGCCCTAATCCTCAAGGAAGGGCCGCTCCCCAGTGGTTTCGCAGAGCTAGGGAGAGAAGGCAGCGCCCTAATCCCGGAGGAAAGGTCGTTCCGCAGTGGTCTCGCAGAGCTAGGTTGAGGAGGTAGCGCCCTAATCCCGCAGGAAGAGCCGCTCCCCAGTGGTCTCGCAGAGCTAGGGAGAGGAGGCATCGCCATAATCCTGAAGGAAGGTCCGCTCCCCAGTGGTCTCCAACAGCTAGGGTGAGGAGCCAGCGCCCTAATCCCGCAGGAAGGTCCGCTTCCCAGTGTTCTCGCAGACCTAGAGAGTGAAGGCAGAGCCCTAATCCCGAAGGAAGCGCCGCTCCCCAGTGGTCTCGCAGAGCTAGGGAGAGGAGGCAGAGCCCTAATCCCGCAGGAAGGGCCTCTCCCCAGTGGTCTCGGAGAGCTTGGGAGAGAAGGTACCGACATTATCCTGCAGGAAGTGCCGCTCCCCAGTGGTCTCTCAGAGCTAGGGAGCGGAGACAGCGCCCTAATCCCGCAGGAAGGGCCGCTCCCCAGTGGTCTCGCAGACCTAGGGAGTGATGGCAGTGCCCTAATCCCGCAGGAAGGGCCTCTCCCCAGTGGTCTCGCAGAGCTTGGGAGAGGAGGCAGAGCCCTAATCCCGCAGGAAGGGCCTCTCCCCAGTGGTCTCGGAGAGCTTGGGAGAGAAGGTACCGACATTCTCCTGCAGGAAGGGCCGCTCCCCAGTGGTCTCGTAGAGCTAGGGAGTGAATGCAGTGCCCGTATCCCGCAGGAAGGGCCGCTCCCTAGTGGTCTCGCAGACCTAGGGAGTGAAGGCAGCGCCCTAATCCCGCAGGAAGGGCCTCCTCCCAGTGGTGTCGCAGAGCTAGAGAGAAGAGATAGCGCCCTAATCCCGCAGCAAGGACCGCTCCCCAGTTGTCTCGCAGAGATAGGGAGAGGAAGCAACGCCCTAATCCTCAAGGAAGGGCCGCTCCCCAGTGGTTTCGCAGAGCTAGGGAGAGAAGGCAGCGCCCTAATCCCGGAGGAAAGGTCGTTCCGCAGTGGTCTCGCAGAGCTAGGGAGAGGACGCAGCGCCCTAATCCCGCAGGAATGGCCTCTCCCCAGTGGTCTAGCAGACCTAGGGAGAGAAGGCAGCGCCCTAATCCCGCAGGAAGGGCCGCTCCCCAGTGGTCTCACAGAGCTAGGGAGAGAAAGCAGCACCCTAATCCCACAGGATGGGCTGCTCCCAGTGGTCTTGCAGAGCTAGGGAGTGAAGGCGGCGCACTAACCCCGCAGGAAGGGCCGCTCGTCCTGCTCCCCAATGGTCTCGCAAGGCTAGGGAGAGAAGGCTGCGACCTAATCCCGCAGGAGGAGCCGCTCCCCAGTGGTCTCGCAGAGCTAGAGAGTGAAGACAGCGTCCTAATCCCACTGGAAAGGCTACTCCCCAGTTGTCTCGCAGAGTTAGGGAGACTAGGCAGCGCCCTAATCCTGTAGGAAGGGCCGCTCCCCAGTGGTCTCGCAGACATTGGGAGAGAAAGCAGCGCCCTAATCCCGGAGGAAAGGTCGCTCCCCAATGGTTTCGCAGAGCTAGGGAGAGAAGGCAGCGCCCTAATCCTGTAGGAAGGGCCGCTCCCCAGTGGTCTCGCAGAGCTAGGGAGAGAAGGCAGCGCCCTAATCCTGTAGGAAGGGCCGCTCCCCAGTGGTCTCACAGAGATAGGGAGAGAAGGCAGCGCCTTAATCCCGCAGCAAGCGCCGCTCCCCAGTGGTCTCGCAGAGCTAGGGAGAGGATGCAGCGCCCTAATCCCACAGGAAGGGACGCTCCGCAGTAGTCTCGCAGAGCCAGGGAGAGGAGGCAGCGTTCTAATCCAGCAGGAAGGGCCACTTCCCAGTGGTCTCGCAGAGCTAGGGAGTGGAGGCAGCGCCCTAATCCCGCAGGAAGGGCCGTTACCCACTGGTTTCACAGAGCCAAGGAGAGGAGGCAGCGCCCTAATCCCGCAGGAAGGGCCGCTCCCCAGTGGTCTTGCAGAGATAGGGAGAGAAGGCAGAGCCCTAATCCCGGAGGAAGGGCTGCTCCCCAGTGGTTTTGCAGAGTTAGGGAGAAAAGACGGCGCCCTAATCCTGCAGGAAAGGCCACTCCCTAGTGGTCTTGTAGAGCTTGGGAGAGAAAGCTGCAACCTAAACCCGCAGGAAGGGCCGCTCTTCCTGATCCCAAATGGTCTCGCAGAGCTAGGGAGAGAAGGCTGTGACCTAATCCCACAGGAGGGGCTGCTCCCCAGTGGTCTCGCAGAGCTAGGGAGAGGAGGCAGCGCCATAATCCCACACTAAGGGCTGCTCCCCAGTGGTCTCGCAGAGCTAGGGAGAGGATGCAGCGCCCTAATCCCGCAGGAAGGGCCGCTCCCCAGTGGTCTCGCAGAGCTAGGGAGAGATGGCGGCGCCCTAATCCCGCAGGAAGGGCCGCTCCCCAGTGGTCTCGCAGAGCTAGGGAGAGATGGCGGCACCCTAATCCCGCAGGAAGGGGCGCTCCCCAGTGGTCTTGCAGAGCTAGGGAGAGAAGGCGGCGCCCTAATCCCGCAGGAAGGGCCGCACCCCAGTGGTCTCGCAGAGCTAGGGAGAGAAGGCGGCGCCCCAATCCCGCAGGAAGGGCCGCACCCCAGTGGTCTCGCAGAGCTAGGTAGAGGAGGTAGCGCCCTAATCCCGCAGGAAGAGCCGCTCCCCAGTGGTCTCGCAGAGCTAGGGAGAGGAGGCATCGCCATAATCCTGAAGGAAGGTCCGCTCCCCAGTGGTCTCCAACAGCTAGGGAGAGGAGGCAGAGCCCTAATCCCGCAGGAAGGGCCTCTCCCCAGTGGTCTCGGAGAGCTTGGGAGAGAAGGTACCGACATTATCCTGCAGGAAGTGCCGCTTCCCAGTGGTCTCTCAGAGCTAGGGAGCGGAGACAGCGCCCTAATCCCGCAGGAAGGGCCGCTCCCCAGTGGTCTCGCAGACCTAGGGAGTGATGGCAGTGCCCTAATCCCGCAGGAAGGGCCTCTCCCCAGTGGTCTCGCAGAGCTTGGGAGAGGAGGCAGAGCCCTAATCCCGCAGGAAGGGCCTCTCCCCAGTGGTCTCGGAGAGCTTGGGAGAGAAGGTACCGACATTCTCCTGCAGGAAGAACCGCTCCCCAGTGGTCTCGTAGAGCTAGGGAGTGAAGGCAGTGCCCGTATCCCGCAGGAAGGGCCGCTCCCTAGTGGTCTCGCAGACCTAGGGAGTGAAGGCAGCGCCCTAATCCCGCAGGAAGGGCCTCCTCCCAGTGGTGTCGCAGAGCTAGAGAAAAGAGATAGCGCCATAATCCCGCAGGAAGGGCCGCTCCCCAGTGGTGTCGCAGAGCTAGAGAGAGGAGGTAACGCCATAATCCCGCAGGAAGGGCCGCTCCCCAGTGGTCTCGCAGAACTAGGGAGAGAAGGTACCGACCTTATCCCGCAGGAAGGGATGCTCCTCAGTGGTCTCGCAGAGCTAGGCAGCACCCGAATCCCGCAGGAAGCGCCGCTCCCTAGTGGTCTCGCAGAGCTAGTTAGAGAAGGCAGCGCCCTAATCCCGCAGGAAGGGCCGCTCCCCAGTGGTCTCTCAGAGCTAGGGAGAGGAGGCAGCGCCCTAATCCCGCAGAAAGGGCCACTCTTCCTGCTCCCCAATGATCTCGCAGAGCTAGGCAGAGAAGGATGCGACCTAATCCCGCAGGAGGGGCCGGTCCCCAGTGGTCTCGCAAAGCTTGGGAGAGAAGGCAGCGCCCTAATCCCGCAGCAATGCCCGCTCCCCAGAGGTTTCGCAGAGCTAGGGAGAGAAGGTTGTGAAATAATCCTGCAGGAGGGGCTGCTCCCCAGTGGTCCCGCAGAGCTAGGGAGCAGAGGCAGCGCCCTAATCACGCAGGAAGGGCAGCTCCCCAGTGGTCTCGCAGAGCTAGGGAGAGGAAGCAGCGCCCTAATCCCGTAGGAAGGGCCGCTCACCAGTGGTCTCGCAGAGCTAGGGAGAGGAGGTAGCACCCTAATCCCGCAGGAAGTGCCGCTCCCCAGTGGTATCGCAGAGCTAGGGAGAGAAGGCGGCGCCCTAATCCAGCAGGAAGAGCCGGTCCCCAGTGGTCGCGCAGAGCTAGGGAGAAAAGGCGGCGCCCTAATCCCGCAGGATGGGCCGCTCTTCCTGATCCCAAATGGTCTCGCAGAGCTAGGGAGAGAAGTCTGTGACCTAATCCTGCAGGAGGGGCTGCTCCCAAGTGGTCTCGCAGAGCTAGGGAGAGGAGGCAGCCCCCTAATCCCGCACTAAGGGCTGCTCCCAAGTGGTCTCGCAGAGCTAGGGAGAGGAGGCAGCGCCCTAATCCCGCAGGAAGGGCCGCTCTCCAGTGGTCTCGCAGAGCTTGGGAGAGAAGGAGGTGCCCTAATCCCGCAGGAAGGGCCGCACCCCAGTGGTCTCGCAGAGCTAGGGAGAGGAGGTAGCGCCCTAATCCCGCAGGAAGAGCCGCTCCCCAGTGGTCTCCCACAGCTAGGGTGAGGAGCCAGCGCCCTAATCCCGCAGGAAGGGCCGCTTCCCAGTGTTCTCGCAGACCTAGAGAGTGAAGGCAGAGCCCTAATCCCGAAGGAAGCGCCGCTCCCCAGTGGTCTCGCAGAGCTAGGGAGAGAAGGCGGCGCCCTAATCCCGCAGGAAGTGCCGCTCCCCAGTGGTCTCTCAGAGCTAGGGAGCGGAGACAGCGCCCTAATCCCGCAGGAAGGGCCGCTCCCCAGTGGTCTCGCAGACCTAGGGAGTGAAGGCAGCTCGCTAATCCCGCAGGAAGTGCCTCTCCCCAGTGGTCTCGCAGAGCTTGGGAGAGAAGGTACCGACATTGTCCTGCAGGAAGGGCCGCTCCCCAGTGGTCTCGCAGAGCTAGGGAGAGAAGGCAGCGCCCTAATCCCGCAGGAAGGGCCTCTCCCCAGTGGTGTCGCAGAGCTAGAGAGAGGAGGTAACGCCAAATCCCACAGGAAGTGCCGCTCCCCAGTGGTCTCACAGAGCTAGGGATAGAAGGCAGCGCCCGAATCCCGCAGGAAGCGCCGCTCCGTAGTGGTCTCACAGAGCTAGTTTGAGAAGGCAGCGCCCTAATCCCGCAGGAAGCGCCGCTCCCCAGTGGTCTCTCAGAGCTAGGGAGAGGAGGCAGTGCCCTAATCTCGCAGAAAGGGCCACTCTTCCTGCTCCCCAATGATCTCGCAGAGCTAGGCAGAGAAGGATGGGACCTAATCCCGCAGGAGGGGCCGCTCCCCAGTGGTCTCGCAAAGCTTGGGAGAGAAGGCAGCGCCCTAATCCCGCAGCAATGGCCGCTCCCCAGAGGTTTCGCAGAGCTAGGGAGAGAAGGTTGTGACCTAATCCTGCAGGAGGGGCTCCTCCCCAGTGGTCCCGCAGAGCTAGGGAGCAGAGGCAACGCCCTAATCACGCAGGAAGGGCAGCTCCCCAGTGGTCTCGCAGAGCTAGGGAGAGGAAGCAGCGCCCTAATCCCGTAGGAAGGGCCGCTCCCCAGTGGTCTCGCAGAGCTAGGGAGGGGAGGTAGCACCCTAATCCCTCAGGAAGGGCCGCTCCCCAGTGGTATCGCAGAGCTAGGGAGAGAAGGCGGCGCCCTAATCCAGCAGGAAGGGCCGGTCCCCAGTGGTCGCGTAGAGCTAGGGAGAGAAGGCGGCGCCCTAATCCCGCAGGATGGGCCGCTCTTCCTGATCCCAAATGGTCTCGCAGAGCTAGGGAGAGAAGTCTGTGACCTAATCCTGCAGGAGGGGCTGCTCCCCAGTGGTCTCGCAGAGCTAGGGAGAGAAGGCGGCGCCCTAATCCCGCAGGAAGTGCCGCTCCCCAGTGGTCTCTCAGAGCTAGGGAGCGGAGACAGCGCCCTAATCCCGCAGGAAGGGCCGCTCCCCAGTGGTCTCGCAGACCTAGGGAGTGAAGGCAGCGCGCTAATCCCGCAGGAAGGGCCTCTCCCCAGTGGTCTCGCAGAGCTTGGGAGAGAAGGTACCGACATTGTCCTGCAGGAAGGGCCGCTCCCCAGTGGTCTCGCAGAGCTAGGGAGAGAAGGCAGCGCCCTAATCCCGCAGGAAGGGCCTCTCCCCAGTGGTGTCGCAGAGCTAGAGAGAGGAGGTAACGCCAAATCCCACAGGAATGGCCGCTCCCCAGTGGTCTCACAGAGCTAGGGATAGAAGGCAGCGCCCGAATCCCGCAGGAAGCGCCGCTCTGTAGTGGTCTCACAGAGCTAGTTTGAGAAGGCAGCGCCCTAATCCCGCAGGAAGCGCCGCTCCCCAGTGGTCTCTCAGAGCTAGGGAGAGGAGGCAGTGCCCTAATCTCGCAGAAAGGGCCACTCTTCCTGCTCCCCAATGATCTCGCAGAGCTAGGCAGAGAAGGATGCGACCTAATCCCGCAGGAGGGGCCGCTCCCCAGTGGTCTCGCAAAGCTTGGGAGAGAAGGCAGCGCCCTAATCCCGCAGCAATGGCCGCTCCCCAGAGGTTTCGCAGAGCTAGGGAGAGAAGGTTGTGACCTAATCCTGCAGGAGGGGCTGCTCCCCAGTGGTCCCGCAGAGCTAGGGAGAGGAAGCAGCGCCCTAATCCCGTAGGAAGGGCCGCTCCCCAGTGGTCTCGCAGAGCTAGGGAGGGGAGGTAGCACCCTAATCCCTCAGGAAGGGCCGCTCCCCAGTGGTATCGCAGAGCTAGGGAGAGAAGGCGGCGCCCTAATCCAGCAGGAAGGGCCGGTCCCCAGTGGTCGCGTAGAGCTAGAGAGAGAAGGCGGCGCCCTAATCCCGCAGGATGGGCCGCTCTTCCTGATCCCAAATGGTCTCGCAGAGCTAGGGAGAGAAGTCTGTGACCTAATCCTGCAGGAGGGGCTGCTCCCAAGTGGTCTCGCAGAGCTAGGGAGAGGAGGCAGCGCCCTAATCCCGCACTAAGGGCTGCTCCCCAGTGGTCTCGCAGAGCTAGGGAGAGGAGGCAGCGCCCTAATCCCGCAGGAAGGGAGGCTCTCCAGTGGTCTCGCATAGCTAGGGAGAGATGGCGGCGTCCTAATCCCGCAGGAAGGCACGCTCCCCAGTGGTCTTGCAGAGCTAGGGAGATAAGGAGGTGCCCTAATCCCGCAGGAAGAGTCGCTCCCGAGTGGTCTCGCAGAGCTAGGGAGAGAAGGCTGCGCCCTAATCCCTCAGGAAGGGCCGCTCCCCAGTGGTCTCGCAGAGCTAGGGAGAGATGGCGGCTCCCTAATCCCGCAGGAAGGGGCGCTCCCAAGTGGTCTCGCAGAGCTTGGGAGAGAAGGAGGTGCTCTAATCCCGCAGGAAGGGCCGCACCCCAGTGGTCTCGCAGAGCTAGGGAGAGGAGGTAGCGCCCTAATCCCGCAGGAAGAGCCGCTCCCCAGTGGTCTCCCACAGCTAGGGTAAGGAGCCAGCGCCCTAATCCCGCAGGAAGGGCCGCTTCCCAGTGTTCTCGCAGACCTAGAGAGTGAAGGCAGAGCCCTAATCCCGAAGGAAGCGCCGCTCCCCAGTTGTCTCGCAGAGCTAGGGAGAGAAGGCGGCGCCCTAATCCCGCAGGAAGGGCCGCTCCCCAGTGGTCTCTCAGAGCTAGGGAGCGGAGACAGCGCCCTAATCCCGCAGGAAGGGCCGCTCCTCAGTGGTCTCGCAGACCTAGGGAGTGAAGGCAGCGCCCTAATCCCGCAGGAAGGGCCTCTCCCCAGTGGTCTCGCAGAGCTTGGGAGAGAAGTTATCGACATTGTCCTGCAGGAAGGGCCGCTCCCCAGTGGTCTCGCAGAGCTAGGGAGAGATGGGAGCGCCCTAATCCATCAGGAAGGGGTGCTCCGCAGTCGTCTCGCAGAGCTAGGGAGAGAAGGCAGCGCCCTAATCCCGCAGGAAGGGCCTCTCCCCAGTGGTGTCGCAGAGCTAGAGAGAGGAGGTAACGCCAAATCCCGCAGGAAGGGCCGCTCCCCAGTGGTCTCACAGAGCTAGGGAGAGGAGGCAGCGCCCTCATCCCGCAGGAAGAGTCGCTCCCCAGTGGTCTCGCAGAGCTAAGGAGAAAAGGTACCGACCTTATCCCGCAGGAAGTGATGCTCCTCAGTGGTCTCGCAGAGCTAGGGATAGAAGGCAGCGCCCGAATCCCGCAGGAAGCGCCGCTCCGTAGTGGTCTCGCAGAGCTAGTTAGAGAAGGCAGCGCCCTAATCCCGCAGGAAGCGCCGCTCCCCAGTGGTCTCTCAGAGCTAGGGAGAGGAGGCAGTGCCCTAATCTCGCAGAAAGGGCCACTCTTCCTGCTCCCCAATGATCTCGCAGAGCTAGACAGAGAAGGATGCGACCTAATCCCGCAGGAGGGGCCGCTCCCCAGTGGTCTCGCAAAGCTTGGGAGAGAAGGCAGCGCCCTAATCCCGCAGCAATGGCCGCTCCCCAGAGGTTTCGCAGAGCTAGGGAGAGAAGGTTGTGACCTAATCCTGCAGGAGGGGCTGCTCCCCAGTGGTCCCGCAGAGCTAGGGAGAGGAAGCAGCGCCCTAATCCCGTAGGAAGGGCCGCTCCCCAGTGGTCTCGCAGAGCTAGGGAGGGGAGGTAGCACCCTAATCCCTCAGGAAGGGCCGCTCCCCAGTGGTATCGCAGAGCTAGGGAGAGAAGGCGGCGCCCTAATCCAGCAGGAAGGGCCGGTCCCCAGTGGTCGCGTAGAGCTAGAGAGAGAAGGCGGCGCCCTAATCCCGCAGGATGGGCCGCTTTTCCTGATCCCAAATGGTCTCGCAGAGCTAGGGAGAGAAGTCTGTGACCTAATCCTGCAGGAGGGGCTGCTCCCAAGTGGTCTCGCAGAGCTAGGGAGAGGAGGCAGCGCCCTAATCCCGCACTAAGGGCTGCTCCCCAGTGGTCTCGCAGAGCTAGGGAGAGGAGGCAGCGCCCTAATCCCGCAGGAAGGGAGGCTCTCCAGTGGTCTCGCATAGCTAGGGAGAGATGGCGGCGTCCTAATCCCGCAGGAAGGCACGCTCCCCAGTGGTCTTGCAGAGCTAGGGAGATAAGGAGGTGCCCTAATCCCGCAGGAAGAGTCGCTCCCGAGTGGTCTCGCAGAGCTAGGGAGAGAAGGCTGCGCCCTAATCCCTCAGGAAGGGCCGCTCCCCAGTGGTCTCGCAGAGCTAGGGAGAGATGGCGGCTCCCTAATCCCGCAGGAAGGGGCGCTCCCAAGTGGTCTCGCAGAGCTTGGGAGAGAAGGAGGTGCTCTAATCCCGCAGGAAGGGCCGCACCCCAGTGGTCTCGCAGAGCTAGGGAGAGGAGGTAGCGCCCTAATCCCGCAAGAAGAGCCGCTCCCCAGTGGTCTCCCACAGCTAGGGTAAGGAGCCAGCGCCCTAATCCCGCAGGAAGGGCCGCTTCCCAGTGTTCTCGCAGACCTAGAGAGTGAAGGCAGAGCCCTAATCCCGAAGGAAGCGCCGCTCCCCAGTTGTCTCGCAGAGCTAGGGAGAGAAGGCGGCGCCCTAATCCCGCAGGAAGGGCCGCTCCCCAGTGGTCTCTCAGAGCTAGGGAGCGGAGACAGCGCCCTAATCCCGCAGGAAGGGCCGCTCCTCAGTGGTCTCGCAGACCTAGGGAGTGAAGGCAGCGCCCTAATCCCGCAGGAAGGGCCTCTCCCCAGTGGTCTCGCAGAGCTTGGGAGAGAAGTTATCGACATTGTCCTGCAGGAAGGGCCGCTCCCCAGTGGTCTCGCAGAGCTAGGGAGAGATGGGAGCGCCCTAATCCATCAGGAAGGGGTGCTCCGCAGTCGTCTCGCAGAGCTAGGGAGAGAAGGCAGCGCCCTAATCCCGCAGGAAGGGCCTCTCCCCAGTGGTGTCGCAGAGCTAGAGAGAGGAGGTAACGCCAAATCCCGCAGGAAGGGCCGCTCCCCAGTGGTCTCACAGAGCTAGGGAGAGGAGGCAGCGCCCTCATCCCGCAGGAAGAGTCGCTCCCCAGTGGTCTCGCAGAGCTAAGGAGAAAAGGTACCGACCTTATCCCGCAGGAAGGGATGCTCCTCAGTGGTCTCGCAGAGCTAGGGATAGAAGGCAGCGCCCGAATCCCGCAGGAAGCGCCGCTCCGTAGTGGTCTCGCAGAGCTAGTTAGAGAAGGCAGCGCCCTAATCCCGCAGGAAGCGCCGCTCCCCAGTGGTCTCTCAGAGCTAGGGAGAGGAGGCAGTGCCCTAATCTCGCAGAAAGGGCCACTCTTCCTGCTCCCCAATGATCTCGCAGAGCTAGACAGAGAAGGATGCGACCTAATCCCGCAGGAGGGGCCGCTCCCCAGTGGTCTCGCAAAGCTTGGGAGAGAAGGCAGCGCCCTAATCCCGCAGCAATGGCCGCTCCCCAGTGGTTTCGCAGAGCTAGGGAGAGAAGGTTGTGACCTAATCCCGCAGGAGGGGCTGCTCCCCAGTGGTCCCGCAGAGCTAGGGAGCGGAGGCAGCGCCCTAATCACGCAGGAAGGGCAGCTCCCCAGTGGTCTCGCAGAGCTAGGGAGAGTAAGCAGCGCCC